>NC_046156.1:162880777-162973277 GCF_011064425.1 Rattus rattus
CTTGTATCTACAGCTCCTTGTCTCTTCTTTTGGTTTTCTATATCCAGGGTTATTTCCATGTGTTCTTTCTTGATTGCTTCTATTTCCATTTTTAATTCCTTCAACTGTTTGATTGTGTTTTCCTGGAATTCTTTCAGGGATTTTTGCGATTCCTCTCTGTAGGCTTCTACTTGTTCTCTAAGGAAGTTCTTCACGTCTTTCTTGAAGTCCTCCAGCATCATGATCAAATATGATTTTGAAAGTAGATCTTGCTTTTCTGGTGTGTTTGGATATTCCGTGTTTGCTTTGGTGGGAGAATTGGGCTCCGATGGTGCCAGGCAGTCTTAATTTTCTGTTGCTTGAGTTCCTGCGCTCTGCGCCATCAGATTATCTCTAGTGTTACTTTGTTCTGCTATTTCTGACAGTGGCTAACTATATAAGCCTGTGTGTCAGGGGTGCTGTAGACCTGTTTACTGTTTCTTTACCTCAGCCAGTTGTAGGACAGAGTGTTCTTTAGTCGTGTAGTTTTTGCCCCCTCTACAGGAACTTCAGCTGTTCTGGTGAGCCTGTGTCTTGAGTTCTCAGGCAGGAGTCACTTGCAGCAGAAAGTTGGTCTTGCCTGGACCCGAGGCTCAAGTTCGCTCCCGAGGTGCTGCCCATGGGCTCTCTGCGGTGGCAGCAACCGGGAAGATCTGCGCCGCCCCTTCCGGGAGCCTCCGTGTACCAGGGTTCCAGATGGCTTTTGGTGTTTTCCTCTGGAATCAGTAATGTGTGCAGAGAGCAGTCTCTTCTGGTTTCGCAGGCGTGTCTGCCTCTCTGAAGGTTTATCTCTCCCTCCCACGGGATTTGGGTGCAGAGAACTGTTTATCCGGTCTGTTTCCTTCAGGTTCCGGCGGTGTCTCAGGCAGGGGTCCTGCCGCTCCTGGGCCCTCTCCAAGAATTTTATTACTTAATACACTGAGTTGTTTGACTTATAATACTTCCCATCCTACTAATATGCATATCCCAGATTCTGTTGTGAAGGTTTTAATTCTAAAAGAAGGGGATGGTGTATCCCCCTACATATTAAATTTACCTCTGCGGGTCAAAACCAGGATTGGACACGTGGATATAATTGGGACCTAAGAAAGTTTCAATCAGGTGCCAATACAGGGATTATATTTACCGTAAAATTGTTAAAAGAGCCTGTACATTCCTACTTCCTGGCTTCTGGGCACTCACCCCAAGAAGGAGCCGATGGAGGTGTTGAAAACAGCACGGGGCACACGAGACCTCATCTAGAGCCTGCACTCCACTGGGAGGAGCTGCTTGCTCAAAGAACTGCACCACTTCTAGTTCATTGCCATCACACAAGAAAAACTGGAAGCTCTACCATCCACTCCAGGACAGCTGAGATATGTACTCTTTCACAATGAGATACCTTTTGTAGGGTTTGGCTTTCTGGATAATGCAATTATGATTGTTGCAGGAACCCAAACTGAATTGTCTATTAGAATTATTTTGGGAATTTCAACAGTGTCAGTCAACATGTTACCTTTTCCTTCTATGAATCAACATATTATTTAACTTTCAGTCATTGATACTGTTCTGTATTGAGTTGGGGTTTGCTTATTTCTTACATAACATGCATGGGACACCTATTTATGTCTTTATTTTTCTCCTGATTGTTATAATTCAATGCTGAGGTTTCTCCAAATAATTTAAGATGTTTAATATCAGTTAAAATTGTAATTCCCTGCCTGGTGGCATCCCTTCTGTGATATTTCATGGTAAACATTTACTATCATATAAATTCATTCAATTTTTAAACTTCCACATCTATCCAAAATGGAGCAGTGTTTTAAGTATATCTGAATATTTTAATTTTGACTCACATTGTCTTTAAGAGTCAGAGGTTAATCAAAAAGAACAATTGTCTGGCGCCCCTTTAACATAAAACATATATACTAACAAGTGTACTTATTTCTGATTGGCTTTTTATCTTTAATTTCCCAACTTTGAGCAATCACAGTGAATTCTGGTTTGTAAGAGAAAGGCAGTGATTGGATACTCCCTGTGTCTTAGAATATTGTTAAAGAGAGCATGAAAAAAGTCAGAGAAGGCGTGGAAAAGAGAAAATGAGGAAAGGAAAAGCTGAGAGCTGATATCAAAATTGGTTCTCCACCTCCCTTTGGTTGTCCACCCTGCTTCCCTCTGTTGTACCCTCTAGTAGGCCTTTTTTTGCTTATATCTTTTGGCCCTTGGACATTTAATCATTTAACCAGCTTTATTAAACAACAGGTAGATTGTATAGCAGCAAAACCTATTCAGGCATATTATCACAGGCTAGCTATGGAGGCTGCCTTTGATGATGGCCAAGCTCACCTACACATCTCCTCCCAGCCCAGGCAAGGACATTTTTGTACTTGAGCCAAATGAGGTCAACATTCTTTTCTGCCTGCTGTCCTGATGCCTTTACTGAAACATCAATGAATCATCACCCCTGCATGCTGAGCTGGACAATCAATGATGGGTAAGAGAGTGGTATATTCATGAATAAAGGGCCTTAGACAGGAGGGCTGCTATTAGCTATTGCCTAATCCCATGACGGACCCTGGCCACAAGATTCTCTTGGCCATGTGACAAATATCACTCCAATCTAAGACAGATGCAGTTCCTGAGGGGCTCATTCCAGGAAAGCACAGCCATTTGGTCACCTTTTCATTTGATTATAAGGAAGGGGAGATATTGGGAGCGATGCCCTTAAACCCCTCCATTATTGATGTTAATGTATAGTTAGAGTTAAGTATGACTGCGTTCATGGAAAATCCCCAGCCAGCTGCAGAAGACTAATACAAATCTGGTGGTCAGGATGAATAATGATATGACAAAGTTGTGACCTTGCTGAGAAATACATCTGATGTCAAGATGCCCAATGTGATGACCTATAACCTTTCTGAAAAACAAACATCCTGCTGACTAATAGATATGACAAACCTGTAACCTTTCTGAAAAACCAACATCCTGTTCACATCAGCTGACTACACTGTGTCCTTGACCTGCATAAATGTTTCACACTTCCCCCCTCCCTTTGTTACCCCTGTCATGGTATAAATTCATCCTTGGGAAAAAATAAAATTGTCGCCTTGATCAGACTCTTTTCTTGGCGTCCTTCTCCATGTCTCTTGTCCCCCATTCTCTTCCAGGTACCCTCTTCACCCTCATTGACATCTATTATCTTCATGAGATCAGATTTTAGGCCAACTTCCTGATTTTCAGGTGTGTTAGTATATTCAGGGCTTGCTGTGGTGGGAGAAATGTGTTCTGATGATACCCATGTATATTAGCTTTTATTGCTTATGGTTTTGTGCTTGCCTCTCACCATTTGGTTATCCCTAGTGTTTGCTGGTCTGGGTGACTTTAGCTGATGTTTGTGTCTCTTGGCTCTGGGTTGCAACAGATGTCCTGGTAGACTTGGCAGATCTATGACAGATCTCTTGTGGGGCCTTCCAACTGGAGGGTCTTCAGAGGGACAGAGAAGCTGCTGATTTGTTGTTCTGGCTGCAGAAGATCTCCTAGGAGGCCTTCAAACTCTTGGGTCTTCAGAAGAGCATTTACACTGTTATCCCATGTGAAACTGTTCTCCGAGTGGTCAATGAACTGTGGTTTCTGTTTTCTTGTGTGAAGCCAAACTTCAGGGAGACTTTCAGTCTTTTGGGTTAGTTGCCCTGCATGCCCTAGAGGTCTTCACATTGTGGTGTCTGTTGCTCAGTTGCCTTGTATACAGAGGAACTACTGGGATGCCTTCAAGTTGTGGTGTTCTGGGTCCACTGGATCTCCAGGGATATCTTTGGTTGTGGTGTCAAATGCCCTGGGTATAGCAGATCTCCTGGGATGCTTCAGGATGTGATATCGAATGATCTAAGTGCAGTGGTTCTTCTGGTATGCCTCAGGAGATGATGTCAAATATTCTGACTGCAGAGGATCCTCTGGTATGCCTCAGGATATAGTGTCTTCAGGCGAGCAGACTAGCTAGCAATCTGTCCCTGCAGAAAGAACCAGGCAGAAGAGGGTTGGTATGCGTCAGGTGTGGGGGTTGGGAGGTTTATGGGTTCCTGGAGTTCACAAGCCCTCAGTGGCAGCTGTGTGACTTAAGGGGTTGGGACATTCTTACTAATGCACTGAGTACAGTGGATCCTCTCGTATGTCTCAGGATATAGTGTTTTTCGGGGAGCAGCACCTTACTATTCTTTACTTTTCATTATTTGTAGCAACTTCATAGAAAGAATCATATCAAAAAACCCCTGGTTGTGTTTTTTTTTTTGTTTTTTTTTTTTTGTTTGTTTGTTTTTCGGAGCTGGGGACCGAACCCAGGGCCTTGCGCTCGCTAGGCAAGCGCTCTACCACTGAGCCAAATCCCCAACCCCCCCCTGGTTGTGTTTTGACTGCTTCTGCATGTGTCAACTGATATGGACTCACATGATGTGTTGCTAAAATGAATTCACATGGTATTTTCCTGAGGAAAGACCAGTGGGAGGACATGTGATGTTTGAAGGGAGTGTAAATAGGACTCAACTGACATTGAGGGATGCTTACATAGGGAGCTTTGCAAAGCTTCATTGGTCTCCAGTCTTCACCTTCACTGATTTTCACTTCATTTAGAGAGGCACAGTAGAGAATTATTTCTGGTGTCTCTGCTGGTCCTGGTCAATCTGGCCTTTTTGGCAGAGGCTTGGCTGTTTCTGATGATTGGTGTTGGCTATCCTGACACTACTGAACTGGGCTGCTGGTATCCTGACAAATGGCAATTGGAATCTCCTCAAGGAAATACTTCTAAACAACCTACAGCAGAGCCACATGTTTTCTTGTGGCTTGACCAGCTTTTGGTGAATTGTCAATGGTGCTTGCGATTGAATCAACCTATAACTGCTGATTCATATGAACTGAACTACTGATATCCTGACAATGCAAATTGGATTTTCTCTAATAAATTATTTCTAAACAAGTCCACATCCTCATTTTCCCTACTAACATTCTCTTTCCACTACCTACGGTTGGTGGTGGGCTAGAAAGGAGTTAAAATATTTAAGAACTCTTATTAAAAATAGGTTGTGAAAAATCTAACCTACAAGCAACAGTGTTTGGGAAAGCTCCTGTTCTAGTTCTTCAGGACTCACGGGAAAATCATGCTGCATATATGCTACATATGTGTGGGGAGGCCTAGGTCCAGCCCATGTATGTTCCTTGGTTGATGGTTCAGACTCTGAGAGCTCAAAGGAACAATGTTAGTTAACTCAGTTGGTCTTCCTGTGGCATTCCTGTTGCTTTTGGGGCCTACAATCTTTCCTACTATCCTTCCATAAGGGTCCCCAAGCTGCATCCAGTGTTTGGCTATAGTCAACTGTTGGGCATAGCCTCTCATTGGACAGCCATGCTAGACACCAGTCATCAAGCATAACACAGTATCATTAAAAGTGCTAGAGACTGGAGCTTGCCCATGAGATGGGTCTCAAGTTGGGCTGGTTATTCATTGGTCATTCCTTCAGTCTCTGGTCCATCACTCATGCCTGCATTTCTTTTAGACAGGATAGATTTTGGGTTGAAAGTTTTGTTGATGAGTTGGTCCACTGGGGTTCCTATATGGCTACAGTGGGTGGTGACTTCAGGTTCCATTCCTCAGTGTTTTGAGTCACAGCTAAGGTCACCTCCATTGATTCTTGGATGCCTCCCTTATCTCAGGTCTCTATATAGCCCTAGAGATGATTCCCATCTTCTCAACCCCATAAATTGCAGATGTCCCTCAACTAAAAAATGGATAAAATATATGTTGTTCATTTGTACAATTGAATATTATTCAGTTATTAAAAACAAAAAGAACTTCATTAATTTTGTAGGTAAATAGATGGAACTTGAGACTCTTATTCTGAGTAAGGTAACCCAGTTCCAAAAGGGCACGCATGGTATATACTCAGTTATAACCCATGTATTAGCCATAAAATACAGGTACCATGCCTTACTCTACATACCTAAAGAAGCTAAACAAAAAGGAATGTACAAGTGAGGAAGCTTGAATCTCCCTTAGACGTGGGCAATAAAATAGTCATAAAGGCAGACATAGGAAGGAACCTGAAAAGTAGGGGAGATGGGTCAGGAAATGGAGGGTTTAGGATTAGGTGTGGGGATAGGCAGGAGAGATGGATAGATGGCCATGACTCTACATGGAATTCTGCAACTTACTAGAGACAATTTTTATTGGAACAGTTTTACAGGGAAAGGGAGCAGAGAGAATAAGCTAGACACATGTGAAGACAGAATGTACCATAGAAGTAGAAGGAATCAGAAGATTAGATAACACTGTTAAATTTAGTATGAGGCCAAGCAAAGCAGTTCAGTCAGCAGTGAGGAGCATCCAGGTTGAGTAAGTCTGCTTGGAAGATTAGACCTATGGAGGCTAGAAGTTTCATGGCCTAGGCCTCAGGATAATTGAAACAGAGAAAGAAATATTCTCCTTAGTCTAATTCATGTATGTGTATGTTTTAAGTACAACTTTCATTTCATCCCTTCATCTGGGGAAATAAAAGTAAAATTTTCATATACCATTGGTAAAATTTTAAAGTTAGTAGCTTTATTGTACAAAAAGACATAATATTTCTGTGTTTAGATTCAGAACAAAAATAAGTGTTGCTCCAAAAATTTTTACCCAGAAGAAGACACAACCTATGACACATTTTAGATAAAATAAATTAACTCAGAATTGTGAAAAGTCTGATGTTAACAAAAATGTTCATTGATTTATTTAACGGAAAATTCAAGGCTAGAGTACAATCATAGTATACATAACATATACAGTTTAGTATATATTCTATTATACACATGTCTAATTTTCATGTTAGATATGTACTGTCACACAGTGTAATACTCAATAAGATAAAGATCTCACTAAAATGACATTTAATATTAAAAGTGGCTGTGACAAAGTCTATTACATTAAAGAACCACATAAATATAATACATGTTTCTATTCATGTATAGTATTTGCATTTTGTGTTTCAAAACCAGAAGAACTATTTTGTGGTTTTATAATTGAAACAAGCATTAGATTATGTGGCTCTAAATAAAGATATTTCTAATAAACTCATATATTTGCATAATTTATACTCAGGTTTTAGATTTGTTTGAGAAGGATTAGGGGATATGGCCTCCTTAGAGGAGGTTTTACATTGGTGGTGAGCTTTGAAGTTGCAAAACAGTCAGTTCCCTATTGTCTTTCTTTCTTGTCTTCTACTTCAGACCAAGAGTCAAACATTCAGTAATGCTTTCTGCCCTGTCTTTGTTCTAGAATCATGGTCTCTGACCTTCTGTGATTGAAAACCTGGTCTAAATATTTTCTTTTTAACATTCTCAGTGTCATGTTGTTTTGTTACTGCAATAGACAAATAACTAAGAGAGTTTGTAAGAAAGAATAAGAAAAGGTGAGGCTGATGACATTATGATATTCTGATCCTTAGCCTGAGTTACAATTATAAAAATGTTGTCACTGGGATACAATCACACACCACTATTTCCTGCCTGGCTATTTAAACATGAATTCTGGTATTGAATGTAAGTTCTGATCTCTGCAACGAAGGCAGTAATCTATTTGCCCCAGCTGCATACTTCTTTTTTATTTATGTACAAAGGTCAAATATCTAAAAACACAGAAGCTAGATAGAAGGTCTATTTCTGATCCTAAATATCAAAATTTTCTCTTCTCTTATATCTTTTTGTATCCTTGTGATTTTTTCTCATAGAAGAGTTATATGAAGCAATAATGGGAAATTATTATAGAATGATATATTCAGCATGAAGAGGAAATATCAAACACTGTTAATCACTTTAAATTGAATCTTCTTTTTAAAACTGTATTCTGAAAAAATATTTAAAATTTTAATTCATTTGAACTCTCCATAGCCTCAAAACAACTTGTGTTGCCAATGCCAGATGTTCCCAACAGCAACTGTGATTTACAAGTTGATATTTATTTCATGAAGAACTGAGTTCATTTTAGCAATTTATCTAGAAAAGTGAGTGGGGGGTCAGGGAAAGGCATGAGGGAAAAAGGGAAAGAAGGCAAGGGAGAAGGTAGTGAGGTAGAAAGGCAAGAGAGAAGGGAAAAGAGAGGCAATGGTTTACAAAGACACCTTTATAAATTTGTCAACCTGTCACTGTGCTCCTGGGTAATATTGAGTCCATGTGCATGAAAATGTGTATTCTTTTGCATTCTGACAAAGCACAAGATATGATTTTTAGGACAGTTTTCCTTATCTCTGATAAAAAGCTGTAATTTTTGTTTGACTCATCAAGTCTCTTGCAGGTGGATTTCAAGTCATGGTAACTTCCTTCTAAACTCAATTTATTATAATTAAATTAAATTGAGGTACATGTAAGCTGGGAGACAGATTACTCACCTTTTCACTCTAATATAAATGAGATTCCTTTATATAACTGGAATGAATTAAAAACTCATGACTTTTTGGTAGTGTGAAATTATGAGACAAAAGATAAGCCTAAAATATGGATGAAAACCCAACTAGTAGCTCTTCAAAGTTCTCAGTGAATAAGTGCAGAATGTGTAAGATCTGAAAATATAGACAATAGCAGTTGCAGGATGGAGATTTCTATATTTCTTAGTTAACGAATGCCAAAACGGAGGATTTAGATTCATAAGTGTCTGACATTATTATATTGACAATGCAAAGTTGCTCACTACAGAAGAAATTGAGACCCAGTCCCTTACTCTGCAATTCCACTCAATGCAGATTTTATCTTTTTAATTATATTTATTGACACTAATCATCCAAGTTTATTGATATTAACCTCTTCTATAGTGGGAATAAGAATGCACTGTGCTTCCAAATGTTTCTTTATGATTGTTTTGTTGTTAAAAGTCACATTAATTCTTTTGTTTGGATGCTTCCATATAAAGAAGAGAAAGTGGAGTTCCTATTCTCCTTTCTAACTTATATGTGAGATACTTGAGAGAAAAAAGTTATCACAGGTTAGCAAAATTTAGAGAAGCGATATTAGAAGAATCCTATTCTGTCCTCCCACATCACCTCCCTAAAGACGTTACATGAAAATAGATCTCTAGGATGTACCTCCAGGTACAAGCCTGCATATTATTTTTTAATAAGTGAGGGCAATTCATTTGCTAAAGAAGATTAAATAATTGAATAAAACTACTTTTATGTAGATGACTTAAACATGGATGTGAGGTCAGTACATTTCTTGGCTTTTAAATAGGTAACGAGTAAAATATGTTAGACTATAGCTGGTGAAACTTCATCTATAAGGATACTACAGATTTTATTTAAAAAAGAACAGAAAGATTTATGGATCACATGTAGAAAGAAGTGTAATGTTGAGTTGATACTATAGTTTAAGGCCGATTCTCGATGCTAAAGAACTTCCCCCTATTCCGTGTGTGTGTGTGTGTGTGTGTGTGTGTGTGTGTGTGTGTGTGTGTGTGTTTTGCAGTATATATACATGTTTGTGTGTATGCACATGTGAGTACAAGTAAGTATATATGTAGAGAGAGAAAATGTAAAAGTTTGGAAATTCCTCAGTCCTTACTTTACCTTGGTACAATAGTGTCATACTTAACCTGAACTCCCTAGTTCAGCTAGATTTTCTGGCCAGTGAGCTCTAAATATCTCTTTTTATTTTCATGCTTTCATTGCCAGTTATGTTCCACTTTTCCCTCACCCTTATGTCTGGTCATTGTACATGAATTTGGGATTTCAGCTCAATTCTTCCTGAATGGCAAACAAACCGTGTCCCAAGACCATGAAACATTTCTAATGAGAACAGTGAACTACTCCCCTTTGTAAAACATTCTATGTAATTTTCATATAAAACATCAGACTGAATAAATATATTGGCTTCAAATGGGTCCTTTACCCTCTTATTTATGTATCTTCGTGTAGAGTGTGAAATCATTCACTGAGAACCCTAAGTCTCTACTTCTTTTAAAGATACCCATAAGGCTTTTAAGAATTACTATTTTCAGAAGAGTTTATAGCAAAATGTAAGTTCTGATTCTTCTCCCTTTTCTAAAATGAGTTCCCGTCTTCACTGTTCATAATAAAACTTTTACTAGAATAAAGTATTATTTCATTGAAATTCCCTCTTTGCTTGTACCCTCCCCAGTCTTCCTGGCCTTTACTGGTCTGAATTAAGAGCTCCAGGTTTGCTCTCTCATTATGTTATTTTCAATATCTTATTAAGAATCTCTTTGAGCTCCTGATCTGCATTCTGAGAATTGTGCGACCATTCTGATTCTTTTCCTCTTCTATATCTGATTCTATTTCCTGTAATATAAATCACACACTTGTTACTCTAAAGAAGGCTTGCTTTATTTTATTTTTTGTCATTTTGTGTTTCTCAGAGATGCTTTTTGTATATTCAGTTTTCATTTGTCATGTGATTTTACATATTTTGAACTATATGTTCATATGGTCTTTTGCTTTCTTAGGATGAGAGTACTTTTTCTGATTGTAGTTAAAAAAGAATAAAAAAGCTCATTAAAACATTATTATTTTTTTTCTTTTTTCTTTTTTTCAGAGCTGGGGACCGAACCCAGGGCCTTGCGCTTGCTAGGCAAGCGCTCTACCACTGAGCTAAATCCCCAACCCCAACATTATTATTTTTAAAAAATGATGTTTAAAATAGTTACTGTATATTATGTACTGTATGTGGAGAATATTTTTATAATTTGAATACATTTATTTACTTACTTCATTTATATGAGTGTGCATATATGTGGTATGGATATCAGAAGACAACTTGTGAAAACTTATCTCTTTCTTTCACTGTATTGTGTCAGGTTTCCTGCTAAATATTTTTACCCAGTGAATGGTTTTAGTGACCTGCCTATTTATTATTTCATGACTGAAAAAGAAAGAGTTCCTTTATTGCCCCCATAGTCAACAATTTTTTTTCCTGTGGATAAAACTCCTCACATAACTGAAAGTTCATAGTATTTTGTGTTCTTATTTGGGGCTTACTAAATTATGCTCATTCACATTATAACATAAACAGGGTATGTTTTCAAGTTTAAGATAGTTCACTTAAACATGTAATTCAAAACATGTGTGATTTATCATATGGTAGATGTAAAATTTTTGACTACATCTTTTCAGTTTTGGACAATAGTTTTCTGAACAAATGTTGGTAAATAATTCTTTGAAACTGCTTCAAATAACTTTAGACATCTATGAATAAATGAGATTACTACTAGATTATATAATTTTAACTTGAACTGTTTATTTTTATACTGTATTCATTGCGACATTTTAAAGAATCTTTGACTAGGCACACAGACTTCAATTTCTTCCTATCCTCACCAATATTTTTAATTAATTGATTAATTATTGTTTTAGATGTAGAAACCTTAATAAATAAATTTGATTTTCATTTGAATATCTGCATTAGCTAAAGATTTTAAACAAATTCACATGTTTCTTAGCCATTTAATTTATTTTTTGGAGAAGAGTCTAATTCTTTGTCATATGTTTTGGTATTCTCCATTTGTTAAATATGTTACTTTGTTCTGCACGAATGTACATTCCACTCTTGAGGTGAATCTTTATTCTATTCATGGTGCATTTAGGTAAAATCTAAATTTTATCTCATCCCAGTAGTTCATTTTCACTTTACTTTTGGTGTTATTTCTGACATCTGAAGAAATCTACATTTAGGAAACTTGTCTTTCCTCTCTTCTATGAGTTCTGTAACTTGAAGACCTATATTTACATCTTCAGTATTCATTGGTTATTTTTCTCTGCTATGTTAGATAAATAAACTCATTATTTTGCAAATATGTATCCAGTTATCTCTGTACCACATATTGAACAAATTAATCTATCCGTGTTGAGTGATTTTGAACCTTGGTAAGGATCATTTGACTTTAATTGCCATATCTACATTTGTGCATATTCTTCCACTCTATTATTCTATTTTTGTGTTTTTTGACAGATGAATACTATTCAATTGTAACATATTATTGGATTTTTTATTTACATTTCAAATGTTATTCCATTTCCCTGTTTTCTGTCCATAATCTCAGTATCTACGCCCCTCCGCTTCTTCTGTAAGGGTGTTCCTTTCCCAATCCAACCACCTCTTCCCACCCCCTGACATTCCCTTATACTGGGGGTACAAACTGGCAGGACTAAGGGCTTCTCATACCACGGATGCCTAACAAGGCTATTCTCTGATACATATGGAGCTGGAGCCATGGGTCAGTCCATGAACAGTCTTTGGGTAGTGGTTTAGTTCCTGGAAACTCTGGTGGGTTGGCATTGTTGTTCTCATAAGGTTGCAAGACCCCTCAGCTCTTTTAATACTTTCTCTAATTCCTCCAAAGGCAGTCCCAATCTCAGTTCAATGGTTTGCTGCTAGCATTTGCCTCTGTATTTGACATTATCTGGTTGTGGCCATCAGGAGACATCTGTATCTGGTTCCTGTCAGCATGTACTTCTTAGTTTCATCAATCTTATCTAGTTTTGGTGGATGAATATATATGAGCTACATGTGGGGCAAGTTCTGAATGTCTGTACATTCGGACTCTGCTCCAAACTTTGCCTCCATAACCCCTTATATAAATATTTTCCCCCCTTTTAAGGAATGAAATATCTACACTTTGGTCTTCCTTCTTGAACTCCATGTGGTCTATGGATGTGGTCATGTGGTCATGTGGTCTAGGGTAATTCGAGCTTTAGGGCTAATGCCTACTTATCAATCTATTTGCCTATGAATTTCATGAAGTCATTGTTTTTGATGGCTGAGTATTACCCCATTGTTTAGATGTGCCACATTTTCTGTATCCGTTCCTCTACTGAAGGGCATCTGTTTTCTTTCCAGCTTCTGCCTATTATAAATAAGGCTGCTATGAACATAGTAGAGCATGAGTCTTTGTTGTAAGTTGGAGTATCTTTTGGGTGTATGCCAAGGCAAGGTTTAGCTGTGTCCTCAGATAATGCAGTGTCCAGATTTCTGAGGAACCTCCACACTAATTTCCAGATGGTTGTACCAGTTTGCTGTCGAACCAATAATGGAGGAATGTTCCTCTTTCTCCACATCCTCGACAGCATCTGATGTCACCGGAGATTTTTATCTTAGCCATTCCTACTGGTGTGAGGTGGAATCTCAGGGTTGTTTTGATTTGCATTTCCCTGATGACTAAGTATGTTGAACATTTCTTTAGGTGTTTTTCAGCGATTCGATATACCTCAGCTGAGAATGTTTTGTTTAGTTCTGTATCCCATTTTTAAATAGGGTTATTTGGCTCTCTGGAGTCTAACCTCTTGAGCTCTTTGTATATTTTAGATATTAGCCCTCTATCAGATGTAGGATTGGTAAAGGTCATTTCCCAATCTGCTGGTCGCCATTTTGGCCTAATGACAGTGTCCTTTGCTTTACAGAAGCTTTGCAGTTTTATGAGGTCCCATTTGTCGATTCTTGATCTTAGAGCATGAGTCACTGGTGTTTTGTTCAGCAAATTTTCCCCAGTGTCCATGTGTTCAAGACTCTTCCTCACTTTTTCTTCTATTAGTGTGAGTGTATCTGGTTTGATGTGGATGTCCTTGATCCACTTGGACTTAAGCTTTGTACATGGTGATAAAAATGGATTTATTTGCATTCTTCTACATGTTGACGTCCAATTGAACCAGCACCATTTGTTGAAAATGCAATCTTTGTTCCACTGGTTGCTTTTAGCCCAAAGATCAAGTGACCATAGGTCTGTGGGTTCATTTCTGGGTTTTCAATTCTTTTCCACTGATCTGTCTGCCTGTCTCTGTACCAATACCATGCAGTTTTTTTTGACTACTGCTTTGTATTCTCCTTTAGGTCTGGGGTGGTGATTCCTCCTGAAGTCCTTTTATTGAGAATAATTTTCTCTATCCTGGGTTTTTTGCTATTCCAAATGAATTTGCAAATTGCTCTTTCTATCTCTATAAATAACTGAGGAGGAATTTAGATGGGGATTGCATTGAATCTGAGATTGCTTTTGTCAAAATGGCCATTTTTACTATATTAATTCTGCCAATCCATAAGCAGGGCAGGTTTTTCATCTTCTGAGATCTTTAATTTATTTGTTCCAAAACTCAAAGTTCCTGTCATATAGATCTTCAACTTGCTTTGTTAAAGTCATATGAAGATATTTTATATTATTTGGGACCATCGTGAAGGGTGGCATTTCCCTAATTTTTTTTCTCAGCCTGTTTATCCTTTGAATAGAACAAAGATACTTCTTTGAGTTAATTGTATACCCAGCCACTTTGCTGAAGTTGTTTAACGCGTTTAGTAGCTATCTGGTGAAACTTTTGCAGTCATCTAAGTATACTATCTTATCATCTGCAAATAGTGATATTTTGTCTTCTTCCCTTCCAATCTGTATCACTTTGACCTCCTTTCCTTGTCTGATTGCTCTGCTGTACTTCAAGTACTATGTTGAATAAGTAGGGAGAGATTGGGCGGCCTTGTCTAGTCTAGTCCCTGATTTTAGTCGATTTCTTTAAGTACCTCTCCATTTAGTTAGATTGATGCTAGCTACAGGTTTGCCATAGTTTTTTTCTATGTCTAGGTATATGCCTTGAATTCCTGTTCTTTCCAGGACTTTTATCATGAAAGGATGTTCAATTTTGTCAAATGCTTTCTCAACATCCAATGAAATGATCATGTGGTTCTTATCTTTGAGTTTGTTTATATAGTCGATTACGTTGATCGATTTCCTTATATTATCCATCCCTGCATCCCTGGGATGAAGCCTACTTGATCATGAGGGATGATCATTTTGGTGTGTTCTTGTATTCAGTTTGCAAGAATTTTATTGAGTACTTTTTTGGTGATATTCGTAAGGGAAATTGATCTGAAGTTCTCTCTCTTTGTTGGGTTTTTGTGTGGTTTAGGTGTAAGAGTAATTGTGGTTTCATAGAAGGAATTTAGTGCTGCTTCTTCTGTTTTTATTTTGTGGAATAGTTTGGACAGTATTGGTATGAAGTCTTCTATGAAGGTCTGATAGAATGCTGCACTAAACCCATCTGTTCCTGGGCTCTTTTTATTTGGGAGACTTTTAATAACTGCTTCTATTTCTTTAGGAGATATAAGGTTGTTTAGATGGTTTAGTAGACTATGGTTTAAATTTGGTACCTGTTATTTGTCTAGAAAATTTTCCATTTCCTCCAGATTTTTCAGTTTTGTTGAATATAGACTTTTGCAGTAGGATCTTATGAATTTTTGAATTTCCTTACATTCTGTTGTTATGACTCACTATTCATTTCTGATTTTGTTAATTTGTATACACTCTTTGTGACCTTTGGTTATTCTGGCTAGGAGTTTATCTATGTTGTTGATTTTCTCAGAGAACCAGGTACTGGTTTTGTTGATTCTTTGTATAGTCCTTTTTGCTTCTACTTGGTTTTATCCCTGAGTTTGATTATTTCCTGCCTTTTATTCCTTTGGGGTATATTTGTTTCTTTTTGTTCTAGAGCTTTTAGGTGTGCTGACAAGTTAGTGATGTATGCTTTCTCATGTTTCTTTTTGCAGGCACTCAGAGTTATGAGTTTTCCTCTTAGCACTGCTTTCATTGTGTCCCATAAGTTTGGGTATGTTGTAACTTTGTTTACATTATATTCTAAGAAATCTAATTTCTTTCTTTATTTCTTCCTTGACCAAGATATCACTGTGTAGAGCGTTGTTCAACTTCAATGCATATGTGGGCTTTCTGCTGTTATTGTTGTTATTAAAGACCAGCCTTAGTCCGTGGTGATCTGATAGGATGAATGGGATTATTTCTATTTTCCTGTATCTGTTGAGGCCTGTTTTGTGACCGAGTATATGGTTAATTTTGGAGAGTTTTGCTGGATATAGTAGCCTGGGCTGTCATTTGTGTTCTCTTAGGTTCTGTATAACATCTCTCCAGGATCTTCTGGCCTTCATAGTCTGTGGTGAGAAGTCTGGTATAATTCTTATGGGTCTGCCTTTATAAGTCACTTGACATTTTTCCCTTACTTCTTTTAATATTTCTTCTTTGTTTTGTGCATTTGTTGTCCTAACTATCGTGTGACAGGAGGAATTTCTCTTCTGGTCCAATCTATTTGGAGTTCTTTAGGCTTCTTGTATGTTTATAGGCATCTCTTTCTTTAGGTTAGAAAAGTTTTCTTTTATAATTTTGTTGACTATATTTACTGGCCCTTTAAGTTGGGAGTTTTCACTCTCTTCTATACCTATTATCCTTAGGTTTGATCTTCTCATTGTGTACTGGATTTCCTGTATGTTTTGGGCTAGGAGCTTTATGTGTTTTACATTATCTTTGATTACTGTGTGGATGTTTTCTGTGGTATCTTCTGCCCATGAGATTCTCTCTTCTATCTTTTGTATTCTGTTGGTGATGCTTGAATCTATGACTCCCGATCTCTTCCTTGGGTTTTTCTATGTCCAGGGTTGTCTACCTTTGTGCTTTCTCTATTGCTTTTATTTCCATTTTTAACTCCTGGATGGTTTTGTTCAATTCCTTCACCTGTTTGGTTGTGTTTCCCTTTAATTCTTTCAGGGATTTTTGTGTTTCCCCTTTAATGAAACACAAAAATCCTTCTTTGATTTGTTTACTTGTGTTGTCCTGTATTTCTTTGAGGGGGTTATTCATGTCATTCTTAAAGTTCTCCATCATTATCATGAACTATGATTTTAAAACTTAAATCTTGGTTTTCTAGTGTGTTCGGATATTCAGTATTTTCTTTGGTGGGAGAACTGGCCTCTAATGTTGCCATGTTGTCTCGGTTTCTGTTGCTTAGGTTCCTGTGCTTCCTCTTGCCCTGCCATTGGATTGTCTCTGGTGTTAGCTTGTCTTGTTGTTTCTGACTGTTGCTTGACCTTCCTGTAGACCTCTGTGTCAGCATTCCTGTAAAATGTTTTCCCTGTTTTCTTTCAGCAGTTGCTGGGCACAGGTGTGACCTCAGGTGTGTAGGCACTCCTGGTGACTGTCTTTCAGCTCTCAGCAATGGCAGCCATCAGAAGTGTCCTTCCCCTGATTGCTTCTAGGTCCTTGCACCCAGGGTGCACAGCTGGCACTAGGCAATTCCCTCTTGGGTTGGGAATAAGGGCAGAGGGTTGTCTCCTCTAATTTCTCAGGAGTGTCTGGACTTTTTAGGGTCCAGCTCTCTCCCCCATGGGATCTGGGTGCAGGGAGCTGTTTGACCGGTTCTGTTCAGTTCAGTTCTGGGCGCAGACAGAACCATAGGTACTGGCACTGACTATTTCTATATTACTGTGTCCAGAGGCACTATGCAATTTCCTCTTGGACCAGGGATGTGCACAGAGATGGGCAGAAGTGGCAGTCTGTCCTGCAGTCTCAGGATCGTCTACACTTCTGGGTGTTCAGTTTTCTTCCCCTCTGTTTCTTTAAGGGAGTTATTTATGTCCTTCTTAAAGTCCTCCATCATCATCATAAAATGTGAATTTATATCTAAATCTTGCTTTTCTGGTGTGTTTGGATATTCAGTATTTTCTTTGGTTGGAGAACTGTCCTCTAATGTTGTCATGTTTTCTTTGTTTCTGTTGCTTAGGTTCCTGTGCTTGCCTTTGGCCGTGCCATCAGGTTTTCTCTGGTGTTAGCTTGTCTTGCTGTCTCTGAAAGTGGCCTGACCCTCTGTAAGCCTGTGTGGCAGCACTACTGTAGACTTGTTATCCTTCAATCAGATCTGGGAACATAGAGCTTTGCTCTCAGGTGTGTAGGCACTCCTTGTGACTGGCTTTCAACTCTACTCATGCGCAGAACCCCCAATGGTCCTGTCCCTGACTATTCATAGATCCCTGTGCCCAGAGTGCACAGATGTCACTAAGAGATTTTCTCTTGGGTCAGCAATGTGGGCAGAAAGTAGTAGTCTCCTCTGTGGTCTCAGGATTGTTCACCCTTCTGGGAGTTCAGCTTTCTCCCACATGGGATTTGGGTACTGGGAGCTGTGGTATAAGTCAGTTCAGTTCTCGGTGCAACCGGAAACTGGAATTGTCCTTCCCCAGAGAACTTCTCTTTTGTGTGGCCTGAGCCCACCAGGCAGTTTTCTTGGAGCAGAAAATTTGGCCTTACCTCTGCTCTCAGGTGGGTAGGCACTCCTGTAGCCTGGCTTTCAGCATTCAGTGCAGGAAGGCACCCAAAGTGTCCTGCCCCTGACTGCTCCTAGGTTCCTGTTCCCAGGGGGTACAAATGGCACTAGGCGATTTCCTCTTGGGTCAGGAAAGTGGATAAAAAGTATTTGTCTCCTCTGAGTTCTCAGGAGTGTCTGCACTTCAATTACTGTGTCTTTATAATGTGTTTTAATCCAGGTAGTGTCATTTCTCCAACTTTGTCCTTTTCTAAAGTTGCTTTCGTTTTTTGTCATATAATGGAATTCTGGATATAATTTGTGATACTTTTCTATCATTCTAAAAATTCTGTGGATATTTAAGAATTGTAAAGGTATACTTTTTGCATTTTTGGGGGTGTATTAATCACATTACAGTTAATTTGTATTTATGTCTGTAAATTCAAAGAGGAAATACTGGAGGAAACAAAGACTGTAATGCATCAGGACACATTCAAAAACCTGTAGCTTTATGTTTGATGTCAATGGTTTAAATGGCTTCCTTTTTCCAGTTGTGCTGCCAGCAACATCCGCTGGCCTGGGGATGCCCATTTCTTGTCCACAGCTTTGTTCAACTGACAGTGATTGTCTTTAGAATCTGTAATAGTTTAGATTCAGTGAACTCCAGGCTTCACTTCAGTTGATTCATACAATGTCAACTTGGGGTCTACACTCAGGAAGTTTGCCACTAGATACCTGGACTTAGTAGGTAAGCTGGCTCTCTTTAACCACAGGGATGTTATTACCATACTTTAAGCTGGGCATCATTCATGACTCTAGTACCAAGTTAGACTTTCAAATGGCATAAACCCTACAACCCTTGAATTGTATTTGTAGCAGACTTGATTTATTGTTTCATTTTAGGAGCAAAAAATATCTTACCTCCCTTTTTTCCACAATGCAAAGCTTAGCTACAGAGTCTTATTTGAACTCAGATCAGGCTTCTCTGAATCTTCTTATATTTTTTTCTGCATGCCTTGACACCAGCATTAAATTTCCTGGTGTTGTACTCTTTTTTAAAACTGTACATTTCATATTTTTCATCCATTTCCCCTTTTTCATTTTAGACCTGCATAAAAGTGATTACTAATAATCACATTACAGAGTCAATTTTAGGCTGTCTTCAAATTTCCCTTATCAAGGAAATTATTCCTATACTTTACAACTTCTTCTTAGAAAATTCTTACAAGAACACAACGTAGCCAAAGTCTTTGCTAAAAATTGTATCTAGTTTGGTTGTTAGTATTTGTTCCCCTATAAAACCACTTAACTGGCCTTGTGTAGTCTCCTATGCTTTCAGAACTATCGACTTCCAGTCTCTTTCAAGGATTGCTCATTGAAGCCTACTTATAGCGTTCAACATATTTCCTTTTCAAAAGTCCCTAAATGTTCCACATTCCTTCAAAGAGAAGTACTGTTTGATGTCACCTTAATATGATATTTCTTGCCATAATCTGAGTCATTTTTTCTATTGCTGCGGTAAAATATCATATTCAGCACAAATTCTAATACAAAATTATAAACTAATTTACAGTTTCAGAGAGTTAGAGTCTATAATGGTAGAACTCAGGAAAAACTGAGGGCTCATATCTTGATTCACAAAGACGTGACAGAGAAATGGCACGGAAATGCATATGCTTTTTGAGACCTCAATGCTGTTACCTCCAGTGACATAGCCTCACAAAACAGGAAGCACTTCCCAGTCCTTCCTATATAGTTTTGCCATTTGAGAAATAAGTATTCAAGTATGAACTTATGGGGGCCATTTTCATTCAGACCAGAGAAGGATATGATATATTTAAGAAAATAGTTTTTAAAATGATAAATATATACTCTTTATAGACTATAGTATAATTTCATATAAAATGACTGAATGACTCGTGAGGAAATTTAATGTGCTCTTCCTTTCAAAAGATAAGTTTTAAGAGCATTTATCTTAGTTTTCATTTCTATAAAGAATGATTTAATATTTACATTTTGATAAACACTGACACATGTTTTATCAACCTATTCTAGATCTATATCTAGATTATAATATAAATTACTTTTTTAGGAAAATGTTGTAGTTTTTTCTACAGATGGAAAAAAAACTTTCCAAATTACCTTTCATAAACTGACTTCATTCATCGTGTTATAATTCATTTTTTCTTAAAGAGTTCCTAAATGTTGCGCTTTCATTCATTCTAGTTATTTGGTTCCATCACTAATCAAATCACTAATCAAATCAACCGTGAATAACTCTCTGTACTTCTCATTAAAACAAGCCTACAGATCCCAGTGTAGCTCACTGAGCTACATCTTCATGAATACTTTTGGTAATTTTATTGGTTCTTTATTGACCTTGTAAGGACCTTCTGCAAAATTAACCACTTTGCAATGAAAATAAATTCCTAGTTTCTCAATGACAACTAGTCTTTTCAAACAGTGTGGTCTCATTTTCAATTTCTATATAAAAACCATGCTTTATCCTAACTTTGAATAAAACATTTAGTATCATATTTTTATTGTTATTATCATTGATTTTTTTTAAGAGACACTTATGAGATGTAGTCCAAACTTCTCCTTGAATTCATATTCATCTTCCTATGTCAGCATTCCTAGTTACTGGATCACAGACATAAAACTTAATAATAATTTTGATAAGAGAATTTCAGATTACCTTTTATAAAACTGTATACTACAATAGCCTCATATAGCTGTCCACTGTGTGGCTCTGCTAGCACCTGACTAATAAAGATGCAGATACTCAAAGCCAATTGAGCCTGGGAAATTGAATGAAAGACTTAAGGGAAGGACTGAAAGAGCTGAAGGGGATTGCAACCCCATAAGAAGAGCAACAATATCAATTAAATGAACCTCCCTTCCCTCCAGAGCTCCCAGGGACTAAGCCACAAACCAAAGAGTATACACAAAGAAATCCATGACTCCAGATACATAAGTAGCAGAGGATGGCCTTAACTGACATCCATAGGAGGATCCCTTGGTGTTGTGGAAGTTTGATGCCCCATTGTAGGGGGATGCTAGAAAGGTGAGGAGGGAATGGGTAAGGGGTTTGGAGGTACCCCTTTACAGGCAAAGGAGAGGGGATGAAATGGGGGTTTGTGGAGAGGAGGCCAGCAATAGGGACAGCATTTGAAATATAAATAAATAAAAATAAAATAATCAGATTTCCACAAATTCCTTGTGTACTGCTTCATGGCATACTTTTAAAATACTATGTGCAGATTATTGAGAATCTACTCAAATAAAAACTCTATTTTACATAAAATAGTTTCATTTTACAAAAGGAATTTTTTATTGAAACTATTTTTATTTGCTAACATTAGTCACAGTCTTAGAATGGTTTGTATAATTGAAAGCCATGAAATATAAGTACAAAATGCTGTTTATATTTGGTTATATATGGTTACAGTAGAGTAACCATATTAAATTACCATTTAACAATAACTCACTATGTTATATGTAGATCATTCATTAATCTAAAGTGAATTTCTCCTCCACAAAGCTCAGAATTAGACTGTTTACAAATATCCACTCTTCTCTTCCTTTCCTGTTCATTACAATTTGAGAGTTCTTTGAAGTATTTCAGTTCAATATCATAATTTATAGTTCAATAGTAAGGAACAGTATGAGAATTACAATAATCTCCTTAGGTTAGTGAATTTAAATTGATAATTAGATTCAACTTTGAAATCTATATTTTAATAGGCATCTCAAGGAATGTTATAGATCTATGTGGTTAAAATATTCATTGTTTCAACTTTTATTCTGCAACACACTAAAAAATTCTATAACAGATTACATAAAATATATTTTAATTATCACTATTAATTTCAAATAAATATTATGCTGTTTTATCAAGGAATATTTATATCACAACCACAGAGCATTTCCAGAATATGTTACCAAGAATTTTTCCTGTTTCTCATCCTTTGTCTTTTACTAACACCTTCTATTCACTGTCCTCTTTTAATTTTTTCTTCTCTGGCCCTCCAGCAGTCTCTCCATTACAGCCATCAACCTCATTGCCTCGTCCCTAGGCTATCGCATTAAACTTCAATAGACTTCTTGCCTTCTGTTCCAATTCAGATGGTGCAATGGTTCCAGATTAATTTTCTTAAAGCCACCAAAATCATGTTACAATTTGCATAAAATCTCCTAAAGAGTCTTCATTACATACCAAATGAAATTACCTTACTTTTTAGATGTGAAGACCAAAATCATGTGTCCCCAAGCTGAGTTTTCTAATTTCATCTAATCTTATTTCTTGCTACAAAATCTCTCTGTTTTATTTTGCTTCCAACTACAAGCCAATTAAACTGTGCAACATATACTACTTGAGTTTCTCCACTGGTATTTTTATGTTTATGGAGTCTCAGGGTCAAAATTTTTCCAGATTTACACAGTTAAAAGAGAATGTTCTAAAACCAAATTAACTTTTGTACTTTCCCTATTAACCTCATATATAAAATTATGTTATACAATTACTTACATTCAAGTTTGATATTCCTGTCTGGGGTATGTATTCTAAGATTATAGTATCTGTTTTAGCCATATATATTCTCATAACTTATTTAAATCTAGCTATATAGCAGCTATCTAACAGGTATTTATCAAAAACATTTTTCAAAAACTAGATCTGGGTTGGCTGCTTAAGCTTGTATCTATTGAGACAGTGTCTCAGTGAGCATCTATTATTCTTTTCTTAAACTAGACGAGCATCTATTCTTTTTCCATCTTTAGATGTGGAGAAATTAAGTCACTGAATGTAATATTTAGAAAAATATATGTGTAACTTATTTTACTGGAAACTTTTTAAACCATTAGATATACTGCATACATTCCATGGAGATTATTTTTCATTGTTTTCTTTTTTTTCTAAATACACTTTGTCCCCAGTTAATAGTATGTTGGAGGGACTGAGGTTCTAGGGAGGTGCATCCTTGCTGGAGAAATCATCATTATTGGCAGTATATTTCGCTTGTATCTACTCCACTACTGAAATGACTCTATTTTTCCCTTTCTCTCCTTCCCCTTCTCTTCCTCCCTCCCTCTCTCCCACCATCCGTCCCTCCCTCTTCCTTTCCTGTCCTCTCCCTTCCTTCCTCCCTCCCTTCCTCTCTACTTCCCTTCCTCTCTTTCCCTTCCTCTCTACTTTCTTGCCTTCCTTCCCTTCCTTTGGGCCTTCTATTTATTCTTTTCTACCTTCCATTCATCCCTTTTCCCCTTCCTTTCTTCCTTTATCCCTCCCTCCTTCTCTCTTTTCCTCCTTTCCTTCTTTCCTTTCTTCCTTTAATCTTCCCTCATGCTGGCTAATTCATTTCTCCGAATAGAAGCTTTGTTCTGTCTCCATATAACAAATATTGCAGTATTCCTTTCTTACCACCCTTGTAATAGGGCTTCTCCTCATGCGGTTCTCTTCCTAGTTCCACAAAAATACCCAACCGATTTAAATGTGTCTTCCATACATTTAGGTAAACCTAAAATGTTTTTCTTTTCTGTTTTTTTTCTTTTAAAATTCAATAACACTCAGTTCCATCTATTTCCTAGCATAATTCCATTTTCCTTGAAGGCTGACTAAATTATGTATCTTATTTCTTGAATTGTATTTGTTGGTAGACAATTAGTTTAAATTCCTTGATATTTTATTTAGTGGAGCAAGAAACTTCAAATTGCAACGATCGCTGTAGGTTGTTGCCTCAGTGTCCTTCAGGTACGTATGAAGAAATGGGAACCATTAAATTGGAAAATTAAAAGTCATTTTCATTGCATATTTCAACCAAAAAAATCTTAAAAATCATGTACTTGAAGCTATTACTAGGTAAAATTTGAATAGGAGAAGAGCTTAGTCAACCCCATAGTAAGAACAACAATACCAAATAACTGGAACCCCCAGCTCTCCCAGGGACTAAACCTCAAACCAAAGATTACACATGGAGGGACCCATGGCTCCAGATACATATGTAGCAGAGGATGGCCTTATCTGGCATCAATGGAAGTGGAAGTCCTTGGTCCTGTGGAGGTTTTATTCCACAGGTTAGGGGGAGGTGGGAGTTGTGGGGCAGGGCAGGAGTAGGTAGGTATTTGGGGAGCAACCTCATAGAGGTAAAAAGAAAGGGGAAGAGGACTGTGGGATATAGGGGGTGTTGTGAAGGAGTAACTTGGAAGGGGGTTATCACTTGAATTGCAAACAAATGGAATGATTAATAAAAAAGTTAATAAAACAACATCCAGAAATAGACCAGAGTCAAAAGATAGTGATTGGGAAATTTGGAAAAAGAACAGATGGTAGATATTTCATTATGTACGTGTACAGAATCCTCAACAATAAAGCAGAAATTTTTTTAAAAAAAAGAAAATGTGAATTCTATTAAAAACAACTTTTATTCTCTGTATTTTTCTATGTTCTAAAAATCTAACCATTGAATTGGAAGCTGTTTAAATTTGAAATAAGCTACTACTATGTGGTTATATCTAGACTTTAGAGCAAAAATTTAGCTATCTGTACTTCTTTGCCTTTTAAATTTAATTAAACTAATTAACATAAATAGTTTGATTTTAGTGTGCCTCACTGTGCAGCATAAGGTGGACTCTAACTTCTTCCTTTCCTATCTTAGAGTCACAAGTATGCTGCCATAAACATATACCACCATATTTGAGTTTAACAGAGAGTTATGTGGGCAGTGCTCCAGAGATAGAGATAACACACAATGCCATAGAAGTAGGACCTGTTTGCAGATGAGGAGTTCGTGTGCAGAAGAGAGCTCATTTTGGAAAACTCTTGCAGTGTAGTGCAAAGCAGCAAAGCATTTGTCCCATGATGACTTCATTTCTCTTGGTTCTCTAATCACACCATTATCTAAGCCCTTTCATGAAAATTTTACTTTTATTTTATTCAACACTACTAAAAAGTTCAAGAATGTAAACATAGAATTGAGGATAACACCATGTGAAGTATATGGATATGAGGGCTATACAGACCACTCCCTGCCTCACTGTGCACATCAGGTCCTTTAGACACCAACTTCATAGCTGCCCAAAGTAATAACAAAATACCCAGCAGTTAAGTTCACTGTTTGAAATTTATTCATGTTAATGTACTTTGGTCTTCTCAAAAAGCCTCAAGGTTAGAACTATTATTTATATATATATATAGGGAAATTGCAGCTTAGAGAGATTGAGCCATTATTAATACCCTAGAGCTATATTAGAGGTGGTAGGGAGATAAGTGTGGAGAACCAGAGATACCAAATCATAAAGTGTAGAACCATCTCACATATTATGGCATCCTTGACATTTTCTCTCAATTTCTGTCACCTAGAAAAGTATATGGAGCTTTCTATCTTTGTATCTCAGCTATATTTGAAAACAAGATAATTATAGGCATGATTAATGAAGTTTGAGAAGAGGTCATAGTAATGTGGGGTGTGCCCTTAATCTATGCCTTTATTTGAATAAGAAAGAAAAATGAGAGAAGGTATAATGAGAATAAATGAGGCACATAGCATTAATCTGGTTGCTGGAAAACAATCAATACAGATACGTGAGTCATGCATCCACAAGCCCATGAGATGAATGAAGTCTCAAGGCACCAGAGGCAAGAACAAGATGCCATACCCTGTGCTAGTGAGCCTTTCAGAAGGAATTAACAGTAACACCTTCTTCATTTTGGATCAGTGCACACTGACATATGAGAAAATAACTTTTTCCTTAATTTTAACTATCAGTTAATTCTTGCTGTTATCTCAAAAACATTTGACTACATATATAATGGATGCTTAATAATTGTAATAAATGACATAAGGGCAAAAATAGAAGAATATTTATATGACATATAAATAGAGGTAATTGCCAAGGGTCCTCTAGGTAAAACAACTAGGTTACCACAGCCACATGGGTAAAACTCCATGTTGCACAACTCTAAGAACCATGTGTCCTGAGGACTTCATGCTGTTATGGAGTTCTGCTCTGCTTGATGCAGTTTCATTTTTCTTAATCTGAAAATTATGTGAAAAATTTAAGGGGAATTCCAGTCTCACACTGGACTGTATCACTCACAATAATAAACATGATCTCTTTCAGGCATTGCTGCTGGAGCAGATTTATGATTCACTCACCACCCTAGGAAAGAACGTAGAGGTGTAGACTGTCAGCACTGACCACCATTCTTCAAAAGCATTTGGAAAAGTAAAATTGTTAGTGAAACTAGGTTCAGATGGCTTTACTACTGGTTCTGATGTAGAAAATCTTAGGAGATAATGTGAAATTCAGAAAGGTATACTCTTATCAGTTAAGCTAGGAACCTCTTTTGATCAGGGAATAAGAACAATGGCCAGACTTTCGCTAAGGCTGGACTGATGATTGATTTTTTTATACCCATTTTTGCTCTCAGCTTCCTGATATGATTGATTAGGAATTGCTGATGACTAGATATGCATTCTGAGAAATGAGGATAGATATAACTGATTTTTATATAAAAGTATACATTTGTTTTTCTTTCAAGGGTCATAGAAGATAAATAATGAAATAATTACTCCTTTCTTTGTAACTGCAATTTGCTGCATGCCAATAAGAGAAAATGGCCGAGAAAACTACCTTGCTGGCTTACACTTTCTTTATCTGTAACAAATTGCTTAGTTACAGATGTAGGTGGGTTTTTGAGAATAATTTGTTTTCTTTACCTGTGCTATGTAATGTTATTTCTTTTAAAGTTATTGGAAAACATATTGATTTTTCATAATCATTCACTAATATAACACTAAAATGTAATCACGTTGTAATTTTATACTGTTTGAAACATTTTGCTGGGATATATAAGCTGTGGTATTAAAATAAATATGGAGGTTGGACCATTGTTCCATCTATTCATCAACTATGTTTGTGCATGTTTTTCATTACATTCATTAACTATGTGTACACACACACATACACACACACATACACACACATGTCACACACACACACACATACACACACACACACACGTGTGTGTGTTTCCACATAGTTATTGGTCTCTATCTTTTGGCCTTTGTTTCATCCACTCAGTGTGTGTGTGTGTGTGTGTGTGTGTGTGTGTGTGTGTGTGTGTGTGTGCATGCGTGTGCACATGCATGAACTATCTCTCTTTCCTTCTTTTTCTGGCCAGCGCCAAGGAGTTAAAAGATTTTATAATTTTTCTCTTGGCCACAGGGAGTGACAGTCCTTGTAAATCAAGCTTTGCTCCCTCAGAGAAAAGTCTACTGAACAACTTCTCTAATTGCTGGCTGCCATTGGCAACATCCCCTGTAGGAATTTAAAGCAACCCTAGTCAGGAGTTCTAAGCCCTGACCCTTAAGACCTACCTGCCTCAGTTTACCCACCACTTGGATGCCAAACCCAGCACTTTCCACCTAACATTTTATCACGATGGATTCTACACTGAACTCAGCCATTCAGAGACTAAAGTATTCATGGAAAACAATTGCAATTACACTCAATATATACAAATCTTTGGTTATTATTCCTTAATAACATAATATTTTTAAATGTACATAATTTACAGTATATTAAGTTTCACAGGTAACATAGAAACAAATCAAAACATGAAGTATAATGTTCCTATGTATATGTTAATCTTGTGCCATTACAAAAATAGAATCCAAGCAACTATATATACATTTTTGTATCACAGGATATCCATAGATTTCACTAATTAATGATGAAAGGACTAGGGACTACTAGAGTGTTTCTATCCAATACTCCCTATTGACCAAAGATATTTAAAAAAATTGAGACTACATATTTGAGAGGTATTTAGTTCTAGATGAGGCTAGGAGTATAAAACTGTTATGATGATAGTTTGTCCATAATCAAAGAAAGATAGAACTGTTTGTCATGCAATTTATGCCCTTAAGGAAGTGACATTACCAGTCACTGCAAAGTTATTGTTCTTTGATTTGAAAGACTTCAGAAGTGTGATGGCAAGCATGTGTAGAAGTGTAGAGTATTGGAATTTTATATACATTATTATTGAAGAATAAGATAGAGAATGTACCTAGAGTAGACCCTGTGCCACAGCTCTCTAGGCCCAGATCCCACAAGGAAAAAACTGGATTTCCAGGGAAGCTCACATGCCTGGGAGCACACGTGAGACATCCACTTCCACACCAAGATATCAACAAAGAGGCCTCAGCCCACAGTAACAGAGGCACAGTCTGTTATGGAATCCTTCCCGTTTCTGTCTGCACTAGGAGCAGACTGTGTGCCACAGTTCACAGTACCCAAATTTTACCATGAAAGAGCTGGTTTTCCAGGAGTGCTGAGAGATAAGCTTACAGGAGGGTCAAGCCACTGTCAGAAACAGCAAGACCAGCTAACACCAGAGACAAGAGGCAAGAGGAAAGTACAAGAACCTAAGTAGCAGAAACCAGAACCCAGTTCTAATGCTACAGCAAGTCAGGGATGCCCCAACACAATGGAAAAGCAATATTCTGATTTAAAATCACATCTCACAATGATGTTAGAGAACTTGAAACAGACGGAGCACTACCAAATTCCTTCTATGAAGCCACAATTACTCTTATACCAAAAACACACAAAGACCCAACAAAGAATGAGAATTTCAAACCAATTTTCTTTATGAATATTGATGCAAAAATACTCAATAAAAATCATGAAAACCGAATCCAAGAACACATCAAAATGATCATCTATCATGATCAAGTAGACTTCATCCCAGGGATGCAGGGATGGTTTAATATATGAAAATCCATAAATGTTATCCACTATACAAACAAACTCAAAGATAAGTACCACATGGCCATTTCATTAGATGCTGAGAAAGCACTTGACAAAATTCAACATCCCTTCATGATAAAAGTCCTGGAAAGATCAGGAATTCAAGACCCATATCTAAACATAGTAAAAGCAATATACAGCAAATCAGTAGCTAACATCAAACTAAATGGAAAGAAACTTGAAGCAATCCCACTAAAATCAGGGACTAGACAAGGCTCTCTCCCTACTTATTCAATATAGTACTGGAAGTCCTAGCCAGAGGAATCAGACAGCGAAAGGAAGTCAAAGGGATACAAATTGGAAGGGAAGAAATCAAAATATCAGTATTTTAAGATGATATGATAGTGTATTTAAGTGACCCCAAAAGTTCCACTACTTAACTTCTTAACCTGATAAACAACTTCAGCAAAGTTTCAGGGTATAAAATTAGCTCAAACAAATCAGAAGCCTTCCTTTATTCAAAGGATAATCAGGCTGAGAAAGAAATTAAGGAAATGACACCCTTCACAATAGTCCCAAATAACATAAAATATCTTGGTGTGATTTTAACCAAGCAAGTGAAAAATCTGGATGACAAGAATTTCAAATCTCTGAAGAAAGAAATTGAGAAAGATCTCAGAAGTTGGAAAGATCTTCCATGCTCATGGATTGGCAGGATTAATATAGTAATGATGACCATTTTGTTAAAAGCAATCTACAGATTCAATACAATGCCCATCAAAAGTCCTACTCAATTCTTTATAGAGATAGAAAGAGCAATTTGCAAATTCATTTGGAATAACAAAAAACCCAGGATAGCAAGAACTATACTCAAAAATAAAAGAACTTCTGGGGGAATCACCATTCCAGACTTCAAGCAGTATTACAAAGCAATAGTCATAAAAACTGTATGGTATTGGTACAGAGACAGGCAGGCAGTTCTGTGGAACAGAATTGAAGACCCAGAAATGAACCCACACACCTATAGGCAATTGGTCTTTGACAAAAGAGCTAAAACAATCCAATGGAAGAAAGATAGCATTTTCGACAAATAGTGCTGGTTCAACTGGAGGTCAGCATGTAGAAGAATGCAAATTGATCCATTCTTATCACCTTGAACAAAGCTGAAGTGTGGATCTAGGAGTTCCACATCAAACCAGATACATTCTAACTAATAGAAGAAAAAGTGGGAAATAGTCTGGAACAGATGGGCACTGGGGAAAATTTCCTGAACAAAACATCAATGGCTTATGCTCTAAGACCAAGAATTGACAAATGGGACCTCATAAAACTGCAAAGCTTTTGTAAAGCAAAACCATCTATATATAAACCTAAACCCATAACACCTAAAGAAATAGAAGCAGTTATTCAAATCTCCCAACCAAAAAAGCCCAGGACCAGATAGGTTTAGTGGAGAATTCTATCAGACCTTCATAATAGACCAAATACCAATACTTTTCAAACTGTCCCAAAAATTAAAAACAGAAGGATCACTATCCAATTTCATCTATAAAGCCACAATTACCCTTACACCTAAACCATACAAACACCCAACAAAGAAAGAGAAATATCAGACCAATTTCTCTTATGAATATTGATGCCAAAATACTCAAAGTTCTTGCAAACTGAATTTAAGAACACACAAAAATGATCATTCACCATGATCAAGTGGGACTTATCCCAGGGATGCACGAAGGCTCAATATATGGAAATCCATCAATGTAATCCACTATATAAATAATCTCAAAAAAAAAAAACAGCTACACATGATCATCTCACTAGATGCCAAGAAAACATTTAACAAAATTCAACATTCATTCATGGTAAAAGTCTTGGAAAGATCAAGAATTTGAGGCCCATACCTAAACATAATAAAAGCAATATACAACAAACCAGGTGCCAAAACCAAGCTAAATGGACAGAAACTGGAAACAATCACACTAAATTCAGGGGATAGAGTGGCTGCCCACTCTCTCCCTTCTTATTCAATATAGTATTCTAAGTCCTAGCCAGAGCAATTAGGCAACAATTAGGTGAAAGGGCTATGAACTGGAAAGGAAGAAGTCAAAAATATTATTTGCAGGTGATATGATAGTATATACTTAAATGACCTCAATAATTAAAGCAGAGTATTTGTAAACCTGATAAACAACTTTAACAAAGTCTAGATATAAAATTAAATCAAATCAGTAGTCTTCCTCTACTCAGAAGATAAACAGACTGAGAAAGATATTAGCGAAACATGCTTTACAATACTCAAAAATAATATAAAATATCTTGGAGTGATTCTAACCAAGCAAGTGAAAGATCTGTATGACAAGAACTTCAATCTCTGAAAAAGAAATCAAAGATCTCAGAATATGGAAAGATCTCCTATGCTCATGGATTGGCAGGATTAATACTGTAAAAATGGCTATCTTGTCAAAAGCAGTCTACAAATTCCATGCAATTCCCACAAAAATTCCAACTCAATTCTTCATAGAGTTAGAAAGAGCAATTTGCAAATTCATTTGGAATAACAAAAACCCAGAATATTGAAAACTATACTCAACAATAAAAGAACTTCTGGGGAAATCACCATCCCTGACATCAAGCTCTATGACAGCCCAATAGTGATGAAAGCTGCATGGTATTGGTACAGAGACAGGCAGATAGATCAATGGAATAGAATTGAAGACCCAGAAATGAATCCACAACCCCATGGTCACTTGATCTTTGACAAAGGAGCTAAAACCATCCAGTGGAACAAAGATAGCATTTTCAGCAAATGGTGCTGCTTCACCTGGAGGTCAGCACGTACAAGAATGCAAATATATCCATTCTTATCACCCTGTACAAAGTTCCAGTACAAGTTGATTAAGGACCTCCACATAAAACCAGATACATTCAAACTAATCATAGAAAAAGTGGTGAAGAGACTTGAACACACGAGCACTGGGTAAAATTTCCTAAACAGAAAACCAATGCCTTATGCTCTAAGATCAAGAATCAACAAATCGGACGTCATAAAATTGCAAAGCTTCTGTAAGTCAAAGGACACTGTCATTAGGACAAAAAGTCAATCAATAGATTAGGACAAGATCTTTACCAATCCTAATTCCCATAGAGGGTTTATATCCAACATATACAAAGAACTCAAGAAGGTGGACTCCAGAGAATCAAATAACCCTATTAAAAATGGGGTACCAAACCAAACAAAAAATTCTCAGCTGAGGAATATAGAGTGCTGAGAATTACCTAAAGAAGTGTTCAATATATTTAGTCATCAGGGAAATGAAATTCAAAACATCCCTTAGCTTTCACAACACACCAGTCAGAATGACTGAGATCAAAATCTCAGGTGACTATAAATGCTGGCGAGGATGTGGAGAAAGAGGAACACTCCTCCATTGTTGGTGGGATTGAAAGTTGGTACAACTACTCTGGAAATCAGTCTGGTGGTTCCGCAGAAAAGAACATAGTACTGAGGACCTAGCCATCCTATTCCTGGACATATAACCAAATGATGCTCCAACATACAACAAGGACACATGCTCCACTATTTTCATACTAGCCTTACTTATAATAGCCAAAACTGGAAAGAACTCAGATGTCCTTGAACAGAGGAATGGTTACAAAAAATATGAACCATCTACACAGTGGAGTACTATTCATCTATTAAAAACAATGACTTCATGAAATTCATAGGCAAGTGGATGGAACTGGATAATATCATCCTGAGTGAGTTTTTTTTTTTTTTTCTTTTTTTTTTTTTTTCTTTTTTTTTTTTTTTCGGGGCTGGGGACCGAACCCAGGACCTTGCGCTTCCTAGGTAAGCGCTCTACCACTGAGCCAAATCCCCAACCCCGTGAGTGAGTTTTAATATCATTAAAAAACGCACTTGGTATGCATTCACTGATAAGCATACATTAGCCTAAAATTTCTCGAATTACCCAAAGTACAATGTACAGACCACGTGAAGCTCAAGGAAAAGGAAGACCAAACTGCAGACGCTTCAGTCCTTCTTAAAAGTGGTAACAAAAATTTTCATAGGAGGAGATATGGAGGCAAAGTTTGGAGCAGAGTTTAAGGGAAAGGCCTTTCAAAAACCTGCCCCACCTAGGGATCAAGCCCAGATACAAACATCTACCAAACCCAGACAATATTGCTGATGCCTAGAAGTGCATGCTGACAGGTTCCTGATAAAGCTGTATCCTGAGAGGCTCAGCCAGAGCATGACAATACTGAGTCGAACGCTAGCAGCCAGTTACTGAACTGAGAATGGGGTCTCTATTTGAGGAGTTAGAGAAAAGTTTGAGGGGCCTGCAACCCATAAGAACAACAATACCTACCAACCAGAGCTCCCAGAGACTAAACCACCACCCAAAAATTACACATGGACAGACCCATGGCTGCAGTTGCAAATGTAGCAGAGAATAGCCTTGTTGGGCACCAATGGGTGGACAAGCCCTCGGTCCTGCCATGGTTTGACCCCCTACTGTAAGGCAATGTCAGGCCAGGGAGGCAGGAAGGTATGGGTGGTTGAGTTGGGGAGCATCCTCATACAAGAAGGGGGAGGAAACATGAGATAGGGTGTTTATGGATGGGAAACCTGGAAAGGGGTTAACACTTGAAATATAGAGATAAAAATTCCAATATAAAAGGAAGATGAATCTTACTGCAAAAATTTGCTCATATACGGAAGAAATAACCAGAGCCAGTGTGAATGATTAGATAATTTAAACTCTCACAGACTGTAATATAGATGAGAAGTAAAAACATCTGAGTAAAATTTGAGCAGTAATATTGGACGGCAACTTGGGTGGCAAAATTCATGTGGTATAATTCTAATTATGTAATATAGAAGCAGAGTCTACATTGATAATTTTATGGTTTTTAAATTTAGATCAGCTATTTTTAGCAGACATTTCATGTATTTAGATTTAAGGCGTATTTCCTCATTAATTTTTGTTTTATTATCATTATACAGCAAATAATGTTGACTAACAGATACATAAGAGTGTCAGAAACTTTAACTGGAACTACACAGTAGAGCAACATATTACATTGGATGTGCTCTGTAGTCCCCACTCAGCAATGAAGAGAATTTAAAAGCGTCTTACAGTGACTTCAGAATACTAATATCAGATGCATATACTAAGATTTAGCTAATCAATACTTGTGAATATTCAGTACGTATTTTTATCTACATTATATAATAATGAGTCCGATACTTTATGAATGCTCCTCATTAACAATAACTCTTGCCTATTTGCCATATTTTTAATATCTTAGATACCTTATTGTTGCTTCTGTTTTCTGGTTGTCTAAGGTATGTACATTTTCCAAATCACATGGCTATAAATATCTTATTTATAGAACTAGAGAACATGTAGGTGGTCATGGTAGGTTGGGTTACTATTTGTTAAAGAGAAGAGTTTATGAAATTGAGATATGTCTACCATATACATTTAAAAGGGAGGTAAACTAGGCAATAGAAACTAATCTTTCAGGGCTATATTACAAAGAGAGGAAAGATTGGAACTGTGCAACAATATTTTATTCCAGAATTAAAATATAGGTAGGATTATTTATAATTTTATTTTACTTTATTGCGAGAGTCTATTTTTAAATCACACTGATTTTGTTTTCAAGTTTCTCCTGCCTCATCCTCTAGAATATTTAGACTGTAGCCATGTCTCAACGTTTTTAGGTCCTAAGTCAGTTATTTAGATGAGGTTCCCAGAAGTTAAAAAAGAGATTCAAGAGGGTCAGAACCCATTTTTCTGGATAAACTAAAGAGAATACATTCCATCATAAAAAGTATAATTATGTAAAATGTAAGAATTTTAAATATAAAATAATTAAGAGACATAGGCTGTAGTATGATCAGAAAGACAAACTCTTCTAGGACTCAATTCTAGATTTTATAAATGTACAGATTAGGTGTACATTATATAAAAATATGTTAGTCTGTTCTAGGGTAGTTTATTAAACTGGTTTCAGCAAATGAAAATGAATTGATAATAGCATTGTGCCAGAATGGACATACTCTTCCATGCATGCTATATTTCCCAGAAGGTTTAAATGGCATGGATTACACTTTCTGCTGCTCCCTTTAACCTTCTTTGATATGCATGTGGTGGCTGTTGCATTTCTATATTTAGTCCAAATCGGAATGAATTTCACTGAAGTGAAAAGTCATTTTAAATTTGGTTTGTATGAAAGTTACTGAATTTTAAAGCTCTCTGTAATAATCAGAAATAAAAATTGCTCAACACATAAATGAGGATACACTAGAAGGTACTGACCATATCTGCTTTGAGAATCATGGGATTGTGCTATTATTTGTTTTGCATTTAATAATGGATAGTGGAATATGTTTTATTTATCATTGTTATTTTATTATTTTAAATAGATATTCATAGACCTACAGAACATGTAGGTGCTTAAGGTGGGTTGGGTTATTATTCGGTAAAGAGAAGAGTTTATGAACTTGAGTTTACCTAAAGTAATTTAGGTAAACAAATATAACTACTGTATACATTTAAAAGGGAGGTAAACTAGGCAATATAATCTAATTATTTTAATTGTTAATATATCTATTTCATAACCAAAACTTTTCAATGAGCCATGATGCTATCTAATTTGTTCACAGTAAACAGAGCTCTATTTGCTAAACATATTCTGACACTCAGATTTCTAACTACGTCAGAATTTAAAAAAATCCCCGATCATTATACATTTTATTGTACTATTTGGGGAGAATTACAGTGCAATGTAGAAAGGGTAAGTGATATTTTCATGGTAAGTATTTTTCTATTCGCTTCTATAGAGATATTCAATGTTTTGCATGGCAGTCGATTGATAAAATCCCTAGTTGTCACAAAAGTGTCTCATTTGGATTGATCCTCAATATTTTCTTTTGAAACTTTAAGAGATTAATCTAGTCTTAGCTTCCAGAGCATCATTAACATGTCGAACTGTTCTTTTTCTGTCCTTCAATGTTTGAAGACTCTGAGTTCTTCTATTGGGGGCAAATATCACTTTTTTTGTCCTCACAATAATTTTCAAACTATTTAAAAAAGCATTTTTGTCATCATCATTTGACACTGTACTTGAGAAATTCATTTCATTTAGATTCACCTTCTCTTGATTTCAGCATTTCACACTTTTTATGCCACAATAGAATAGCTCACAGCTTTATTTATTCAACTTATAGTCTTGGTGAATGTTTTCTATGTATAATAACATATTAATTAAGGTAAACTAACAAAGACAAATAGTTCTGTTCATGCCTGAAGGTATTCCTTCCATTTGAAAAATTTGTCACTCTATTATCTGAAAGCATGCCTTTGTAAGCCTTAAGTTTGGTTAATAGACTTTGTCTAATACAGTTTTCATATGTAGAACTGAGCTTCTGAGAAAATCTAGAAATAACTGGCATCATAATATAGAGACTAAAAATCAAAATAAAGACAATAAATTTACCATTAGTCTGCTTTTTTTCTGGGGGGGGGTTAAAAGTGAATTTTATTTGGGAGATTCATTTGCTGTCTCATAGTCTTACTGTTTATAAAACTCGTCCTCCTGGCTCTTTCTGAGAGCCGGTTCAAATCAAGTGCTCTGACTCAAGACTCCCTTCTAAGCTGACTGATTCCAACTAGCTTCTTTTGATTCTGGCAGAATGGTGCTGCTGGGCCTCAAACTCTCTTGCAATCTGTTCTAATCTTTTGGATCCTTCTCATCCTCTGGCTCATTTGGCCTTCATCTGCAACCTGACTCTGTAATTCTGTTGTTACCGCCTGTCTGCCTCTGTCTCTGTCTCTCTGTCTCTGTCTCTGACTGCTCTCAGAAATTGCTTCTCCTTCCAATTTGATCCCATGTGAATTGAGTGTATCCTGTCTCTGACACAGTGTATAAAATCTTTCTCTGATTCATCACTTTTCCTACCCTGCTTCCTTGTACAAACTATCTTTACCTCCACTGTTTGGGATTAAAGTTAAGTTCTAAGGGACAGTCTTTATTCTAGCCAGAGAGATTAAAGGTTTGTAATTCTGGTCAGATCACACAGACCCAGAAGTCTTTAGATGTTATCCCTTGTCATAGCATCCATGTTGTCGGATTAAAATTCCTCCACATTTAGGCACATGTACCATCCTTTCAGTAGTCACGTGGTATGTATTTCAATGGTAATACAAAAATCCATGCCATGATCTCAGTGTTGCAGATGCAATGGGTATTTTACAGGCACAAAATCAAGCTTAAAAACGACAACTTAATTGAGCTACTGACTAATGAAATCATGTATTACAGAAAATTATCTGAGGCAAAAATTATGAAAAACCTTAATGACCAAATCTCTCTGTATTCCAGAAAAACAAAATGCATTACTGAAACATGTTTAAGCTTCTTTTAGAATACACGATGAGGTTCTAAAATATGGAACTACGGGTCAAAGTTCTTTGAAACTAAAGATGATCTTTATGTTCCTCTTCTCCTTTTGGGCTCTAGGCCAGATTGTGTTGAAGTAGAATAGAAGATACTATTTCCTGAGTCCTGTAATTATTACAAGGATCTAGTGCTTTCTTGCGTGGGATTCCCTTTTTTTCCCAACTTCTTTTTTTTAATTGTAAATTTTTTACTTACATTTCAAAAGTTATTCACTTTCTTGGTTTCCTGGACATAAGCCCCCTATCCCATGCCCCTCCCCTTCTCCTATAAGGGTGTCCCTATCCCAACCACCCCCCCTTCTCTTATAGATACTCCTATGTGCACATTTTTATTTCTATCCACACAATTTTAAATTTGAGTCAAGTGTTTTAGCACAATCCAACTATATGGAACCACTACCATTTCCAATATTTATTTTTGGATGTAAATAATTAAAATTTAGTATGAATTAATTTTAGGAGCGTCAGATACATAAAATAAATTACTTTCTTTACTGAAATGTGAATGTTTTGAGAAACAGTCTGCTAATTGCATGGTTATATTAATGCTATACAATGTTCTGTCCTTTGCTAACACATACTCTAGAAAGACAACTTCCCCAGTCCCTAACAATCTTTTATATTTCTAAATCAGTAGCTGGTTTTTCTTTTCTTTTTCTTGTATTTTAATATAAAACAGAAGTTGCTCCCTGGGTTTCCTTTGCATATGATCACAAACTAAGACAAAAAGTAAATTATAGTTACATCTACAATTATCACATTGTTTACAAGCCAACCTGCTATTGCTATTTCATCATTTTTCCAAAAATACATTTTCCTTCCTTACATCTGTTCTTTTAAAGTCATAAATGATTATATCAAAGAACACATTTCATATATATATGTATATATGTATATAAATATGCATGCATAAATTTTTCTTTTGGTTGTTAGAGAGTGTGAATTTGTACAGGGTTTATTTTAGGGTACATAGAATGGCTTTGAAAGTAAAGATGATTTACACCAAAATTGAAGACTTCAGTTTGTTTTCTGGATGGCAGAGGAAGGAAATTAATGTTCAGAAGTTATCCACTGACCCTTCACAGAGATCATATGGCACCCTGGAAGGGAAACACATATGCACTATAAACATACATAATATAGCAATAATAATCATGATATTGCAATTATAATTATAATAATAAATTATTGTAAAATAACTCAGAACAAGATCAATGTTTTTATTTCACATAGTCATGACTTCTACTCTATGTGTGGTTGATGTTAAATATGTAATATTTTCCCCTTGTGTTAAAGTTTATACTCATTCATTATTTTTTAGCAATGATGATTAGGAAAAAATTATTAAGGAGTTTATAGTTGTTTATTAAAAGTCTACAACATATTTGCTCAAGACAAATCTCCATTTATAATCAGTTTTACAAATCCTGTTCTGAAGAGACCACCTTAGTAGATAGATATGGCCCCCAGTGGAGGCAGAGTACCCATTCATCTTCAGTTTTTTAAAATAACTTTCATTTTTAATACGGCAAAACATTCAAAAACCCTTAATTTCACATTAAATGAAAAATTAATTTTTAACAAAATAGTACTTAAAATATTAAGAGGACAATATTCAAATTTTAACCCAGAGTTGTTTCTATATAAAGAAAACGCAGGGAAAATAATAGAGCAGAGTCTGGAAAAAAAAAAAAAGGCTACCCAGTGACAGGCCCAACTTGGGATACACCCCATGTGAGGAAACCAAATCCTGACACTATTACTGAGGCCATATTATATGTGCAGATAGGAACCTGTCATGGCTGTCCTCAGAGAGGCTCTACGAGCAGCTGACTGAGAAAAATGCAGGTACTTACAGCCAACCATTAGGTTGAGGTTGGGGACCAATATGGAGGAGTTAGAGGAAGGACTGAAGGAGCTGAAGGGGATGGCATCACTAAAGAAAGAACAACAATATCAACTAACCGTATCCCCCAGAGTCTAAGCCAAAATCCAAGGAGCATACATGGACTGGTTTGAAGTTGCAGGTACATAACTTTTATGGACTCAGTGGGAGAGGATGTGCTTAGTTCTGTGGAAACTTAATGCTTCAGGGAAGAGAAAATGGTGATGGAGTTGAGGTAGGAGTGGGGATGAGCAGGCAGATAGGTGAGTGTCTCAGAGGTTGGGGAAGAGGGGATGGAGTGAGAAACTCAGAGAAGGGGGACCAGGAAGCCTAGCAATGCTAATGTAAATAAATAAAATAGTAATTTAATAAAGATAAAAATATTGATAAAAAGAAAGGAAAATAAAAGAAATGCATTCCTGAAACCTGTTCTTTCTAATATCTAACATCCTATGATCAGATTTTTGGATGCCATGACAAATACCAAGATCATATTCATTCCATGACACTTTTAGGCCTGTTTCTACATTTAAAAAATGTTTCTAAATGTATCAAATGTTTTTTGATATAAAAAATAAAGATGCATCTATTTCTTCACCCCTACTTCCATTTCTAAATCAGAAGTTTATTAGGAAAAAATATAGTAACCCATCTTGAAATTCAATTAATTTTTTAACAATAGGAAGTTTAAATTCTTATACGATATTTTATTAAATTTCTTCTCAACAAATAAATTCTGAATTATTTATTTTTAATTTTTTTGTTCAAAAGCACATCTTGGTCTCCTATTATTTCTTTTAATTACATTACTTGGTAAACTGATACAAGAATTACTCAGTAGTTATATATAATGTTTTGTTTCTTTATTTGATAAGTTTCCATTAAGTTAAATAGAACAATCTCAGAAACTTGTTTCACTAAACCAGCTGGCCAGAGAGGGTATCTTACCAAAGGGAGACATCTAGATGCTGTACACACATTATACACATATTCATAATTACCCTTAATCAGCCTTATCCATGGGAGGACATTCTCAAAATGGCTGATTGAACCTAGCTGATGAAGAATATTTGCTGAAATGAATGTGCCAAACTAAATCATTTTTCCCTCTGTGAAGCCAGATTTGTATCCATCTACACCATCTGTTCTTCCAGAAAATGGAAAATTAGCTCCATGTTGACCTGGCAATAGTTAGTTCCAATATTTCTAACTAGTTCATTAAAAAATGCTAGGGTTTCCACTATGAAAATATAACAACAATGTGATGTCACTTAAAGAAAAAAATAAATGAAATCACTAAATCACCTTTCCAATGCACAGTTCTCTCTTCAGCATGTGATGCTGTTACATTATTTCACTTTATTGTCTTATCTAAAAGTTCCTTCAGAGACAACTTTGCATGCAATCAATCTTTCCCATTCCCTAGGAATGATGGTTTTAGTTTCCTCCAAACTACATTTGATAAGTAGCCCTTAAGATTTTTTAAAAGTATTTTTAGAGTAAAGCGTAATTGGAATCTTTATTTTTACATTGTGTTTTGTACAATTTGTATAATTTCAGTGTTCATTGAAATGCCATATGGGTATTTAACAAAAAATGATAAGAAAATTAACTTCTTGGTGGAAATAAATTGAAAATGGGTGTCTTGGTGTCTTCATATTATACAATTTGAGACTAATCTATATTTTTCATGAAGCTAACTTAGCGAAAGCCACCAAATGAACATAACAGATTGTAATAAATTTTCTAACATTTGTGAATGAATTGCACTAAATAAGTTCATTTTTTCCAGCTTCATCTGATCTCTACAAGCCAATTTTTTAATCACTAGTCCTACTAGAAAGGGAACACTTATAACTGAGCTATTAATGTAAACATATGCATGAAATCATAAATAATACAGTATATAATATCTATTAATATGTCAATAAGAATTCTCATTAGTGACCTTTCGATAAGGTATATTTAAAATGGTTTAGTAAAAATATACTAGTACTACTTTTAAAATTTCAGTAAATTTATCGATCTATATCTATCTATTTATCTATCTATCTATCTATCTATCTATCTATCTGTATATATGTATATACACACAGACACATGTGAAAAATTTTAATAAGGTTACAAAGTCACTAAGATATTAATGAATATTATGTAATACACATATTATGTAGCAATATATTTGAAGATGTAAATATTATTGTTCACTTAAATACCTACATTCAGGGTAGAGGCTCTTAGGAACTTCGCGTGTTGTGATGAGAATTATTCTGACAGTCGATGTTTAGTCAGCATATGAAAAATAGGAACCAAGGTAGGCAGTCTTCATGCATGCCTAGTGAAATGTCACCACAAATTTGAGAATTAAAAAGTGGGTAAAATCTGGTGATAAGAGGAGACAGGCTAACTCCAAGGATATTAACTATATAATATTATCTCTCAGGTGCACAGTCAATAGGGGAAATTAGAATGGGAATGGACCAACGCTCTGTATGTCAGCAGTGAGTGGAAGATAGACAATGGTGTAGGAGGTTGTGCTTTTAGGACAATGTCTTATGCTGTAAGAAGGATTTTGTGTGAAAAACAACATACACATATATGCATACAAACAAACAATATAGGGAGTAATCACTAAGTAGGTAAGTTTGGCAGCTATGAGAAGCACTTTGTTGTAAGCCACCCTATTCTACTTACAATGTTTAGTTGTTAAATATTCAAGATGTTATATATAGTGAAGGTGAAACTTTCATTCCTTTCCATCTAATCAAAATACATATGTATATACCCTGGTTCAATAAGTTTACTTCTTAAGTAGACAGTTTAATATATTTATTCAATATCTTCAATTTAAAATTTTCAAGGTAAATACAAATGTTTCATTACTTTGATGCAGTGATTACTTTAAAAATAGAACAATCAGTTCCCTCTTAAGACATTTTTACTTACACTTCGTCAACATGTTTATTGGGTTTGCCATATATTTACTTTTCTCTTCAGAAAGCATGTGTTCGGAAGGCCATAATTCTCTTTCTTTAATTGGGGTTTCAGATTCCAGGTGTGTAGGTAAGAAGAGATGCTTTGCTCAAATATCAGTATCGTAAGTAAGTATTTTAATAGGATTTTTGGGTTGCATTGTACGAACAACTTATTACAAAGGTCTGTCTGCTTAGAGAGGTTATCAAGACAATTGGAAATGCTAGGCAATGGGCAATTAGAAGAACTGACTTCTCCAGAGAAAGGGGGAGTGATGTAATTCTATTCCAGAAAGGCATTTTTAAAGGAGTTAAAAAGAAGGTTTAACATTCTGGAAATCAGTCTGGAGGTTCCTCAGAAAATTGGACAATGAACTACCTGAGGACCCAGCTACAACTCTCTTGGGCATATACCCAAAGATGCCCCAACATATAACAAAGACACATGGTCCACTATGTTCATAGCAGTCTTATTTATAATAGCCAGACGCTGGAAAGAACCCAGATGCCCTTCGACAGAGGAATGGATACAGAAAATGTGGTACATCTACACAATGGACTATTAGTCAGCTATCAAAAACAATGACTATGAAATTCATAGGCAAATGGCTGGAACTGGAAAATATCAGCCTGAGTGAGGTAACCCAATCACAGAAAACCACACATGGTGTGACTCATTGATAAGTGGCTATTAGCCAAAATGCTTGAATTACCCTAGATGCACAGAACACATGAAACTCAAGAAGGATGACCAAAATGCGAATGCTTCACTCCTTTAAAAGGGGAACAAGAATACCCTTGGCAGGGAATAGGGAGGCAAAGTTTAGAACAGAGGCAGAAGGAACACCCATTCAGAGCCTGCCCCACATGTGGCCCATACATATACAGCCACCAAACTAGATACATTGGATGAAGCAAAGTAGTGCAGGCTGACAGGAACCGGATGTAGATCTCTCCTGAGAGACACAGCCAGAATACAGCAAATACATAGGCGAATGCCAGCAGCAAACCACTGAACTGAGAAAGGGAACCCAGTTGAAGGAATCAGAGAAAGGACTGAAAGAGACTGAAGGGGCTCGAGATCCCATATGAACAACAATGCCAACCAACCAGAGCTTCCAGGAACTAAGCCACTACCCAAAGACTATACATGGACTGACCCTGGGCTCCAACCTCATAGGTACCAATGAATAGCCTAGTAAGAGCACCAGTGGAAGGGGAAGCCCTTGGTCCTGCCAAGACTGAACACCTAGTGAACGTGATTGTTGAGGGGAGGGTGGTAACGGGGGGAGGATGGGGAGGGGAAGCCCATATAGAAGGGAAGGGGCAGGGTTAGGGGGATGTTATTCCTGGGAAAGGGAATAACAATCGAAATGTAAACAAGAATTACTCAAGTTAATAAAGATTAAAAAAAAAGGAGGTTTAAGTCATTTAAAACTTTCTTTTCTCTTTTCTATTACCTTTATTTGTTTCCTCCAGTGTGTATTTTCCAATATTTACTTCATTATCTCTTGAAACAGTTGATTATTTCTTGCTTTACTTGTAGGGTCAATGATAAATCATTTCAAATGCATGAATACACAGTTAAAACTTTTTCTATTGTTTTTTATGTCTTCTTCACAGACTTTAAGATTAACATTTTCAGATTTTGTTTCTGTAGTCTCCAATTTAACAATTTCAATAATTACATGTAAAATAGCATACTTAAACTCATCTAGTTATCTCTAAGTCAAAGGTTCTCAACCTGTGGGTCACAACTCTTTTGGGAGTTGATGGACCTTTTTTCAGGGATTGCATATTAAATATCCTGCATATCAGACATTTACATTATAGTTCCTAACAGGAGCAAAATTAGAGCTATACAGATATTTTCATGGTTGGGGTCACCCAAACTTGAACTGTATTGATGGATCGCAGTATTAGCAAGGTTGAGAAGCACTGATCTAAGTTCTTATTTTCTAATTCAGATGTCCAGTGAATAGTACCTGATAACACTGCAGGCTACTTCTATGTGGACAAACACACAAATGAATGTATTACACTTTTATCTCTGGCAAAAAACTATTTCCTCTCCAAACCAACCTTTCTGATATTCAAAATGTCTCTTTACAGAATTTCCTAATCTTTTTTATGAATTTATTCAAAATCTTCTTGTAAAGACAACAGATCAATCATTAAGATTGAATTATAATATAATATATATAATAGATAATAAAATATATTTAATTCTTTGCATGAGTCTTTCTGGATTTACAGTGTACCACTAATGAGAAGCAGCCAATGAGGAAACTGTCAAGATGCTATTTTTATGTGTGTGAGACTGTCAGGGGAAACCTGTTTTTTAAGAAGCAGTGTGCAGGAACCTGAAAAAAACCCACTCTTTCTGCTGCTATTCTTTTATATTAGCTTGCATGAGACTTGTTGTATTTAAGCTGTTTATTTCTCTTGTGGGTTTATTTGTTCTCCCAGGACCAAACATGTACCTTTTAACCTGGTTACTCTTTCCTGCATAGGAAAAATCACTGAGATACATAGTTTAACAATCTAAATTTCTTTATCGACATCTTAATAGTAGTCAGTGGTTAAATTGCATTTGTAACCAATACTAAAATTAATATCAGCACCTCTTCTATATTTAGTGTTTATTTCTTTAATTCTTCACACAGATTAAGCAGGAATTTCTTTTGTTTCATTATATGAGATATTGTTATACAGTAAGTAGACAGATACACATTTGTATATATATATTGATAATCATACTCTCATATACTTGAAATTAAATCACAACTATAGACCAAATATATATTCTAACATATAATATATAATATGTGATATAAGACATGTGACCTATGATATGTGACATATGATATATAACATAATATGTAGCAGATAACATAATATATAAAAATATTTAACATGTAAATATAGCACACATATGTAAAATATAATACACAATAATAATAAATATATAATATATAACATAGCATGATATAATTATAAATAATATAAATTATATATTAAATACTATTAAAATATATGTTTAGTATACAGTTATGTTTTAATTCTGTATATATTTATATGAGTCCAAGCTCTTCAACTAAAAGTGTTATCATATTCCAAATGATGTTTGAGTACTATAATAAGGTATAAGGCATTAAATACACATACATACACACACACACACATACATATATATACATATATATATATGTGTGTGTGTGATAACATACAAAAGTTAGAACATTCTGCTACTTTTTCTCCTTTTATTCCTTCCCATGTAACCATCTTGTTCTCTTTCAAATATATGACCTTTTTCCCATTATTATAGTTTTACATGCATGCATGTATGTACACACATGTGTATGTGTGTGTGAGATTTTTGAATTATCAATCTAGTAGAAAAAAAATCAAGTAACCCAGTATATCTGTTTATGTATGTGTGTATGTGTTTGTATAATCAAAGACTCAAGCTAAAGACGTTTTTACAAAAATGACATTCATTAATAAGTTTCAGAAAACCTTCCTTAATCAGTTCAAATGCTTTGATAATTTCCACATCTTTATCCTAGCCAAATGATCATGGCCTTTAACAGCATAACACCAAGCCAACGCAGTATGAACAAAGTATTGCACAGTTCTATCTTTCTTGAGTAATATTTATTCATGAAACTTTTGTTCTGTTTCAGCAAGGCACTTTAACATATGCTGGTTAAATTTTGTCTCCTTGTTACATCCTAAATCTGTTTTCATTCAGGTCGGCAGCTTTATAGCTTCAAGCTAAAAAAGGATATTTAAAATCTTGAGAGAAATGATTCACACTCTGTTTGGCAGCTAAAGTTACAATCTTTGCCTTTTGCACACTCCTTGATTTTGATGAACTAAAAGATTAACACAGACTACCACATGTGTAAACCAAATGCTTTCCATTCTTATATTGACAGCACAATTAATTCCTTGTGACTTCTCAGATAAAAGTCATTTATTCCTGTTGTTAAATGGTTTTCATAGACTAAAAGTAATGGGGAGTGCCTTTTGAACACTGTTTTATTTTTCTTCTTTTAAAGTGATGCTGGACTGGTTTTCCTATTGACAAAAATGAAAAGGTCAGTCAGCAGTGATAGGTGAGTAGCTTAAAGCACAAAGCTCGCACCTGGCTTCTCTGAGTACAAACACGCCGAGTCCCATAAAGCATAATTAAGTTTGGTACTGTCAAGAAAAGTTGCTTGAAGGTCAATTAGAAACTGTTATATAGCTACAGATATAAAGCAATGAGTTGGGAAAAGAAAATGAAATACAAAATTGTTCAGTTGATATTGTGAAGAAAAGTTTTCTGTGTTGTATGAATATGTGTATTGAATGTGTCTTTGACTGTGTGGCTATGTGAGTCCCTACAAATAAATGAAAAAAAAAAGGAAAGTAAGTATCCTATTCTATCACCCTCCACTTTATTCTCCTGAGACAGCATCTCACTGACACTGAAGGGAGCTAGGAATCTCTCTGTGCCCTACAGATCTGAATGTCATAGCTCCTGTGTTGCGTCTCCTTATTATATTAAACGAAGCATATGAAACAGGGGTAAGAAGTCATTATAAAGATAAGATTAAACAAATGAACTTATCTTCCTATATAGGTTAAGCATCTTATCTCTCAAGTAAACACAGTGTCACTATTGTATATGTGCTACACATGTGCTAGAGGAAAATCCCAGAGTATTGGTAAACACTTCCAAATCTTCCAACCTGGAATGAGGAAAACCTGAGAAATAAATAAAGATTGATTGAATTCTAGAGCTTTGTCTTATCAAAATATTGTTTTTAAATAATAGTGAGACCAGTCAAAAAGAAAAAAATTAAAAAAAAAAAAACTCAGATGCTGGCAAGGATGTGGAGAAAGAGGAACACTCCTCCACTGTTGGTGGGATTGCAAGTTGTTACACCCACTCTGGAAATCAGTCTGAGGGTTCATCAGAAAATTGGACATAGTACTACCCGAGGACCTAACTGTACCACTCCTGGGCATATACCCAAAAGATGCTCCAACACATAACAAGGACACATGCTCCACTATGTTCATAGCACCCTTATTTATAATAACCAGAAGCTGGAAAGAACCCAGATGTCTTTCAACAGAGGAATGGATACAGAAAATGCGGTACATTTACACAATGGAGGACGAGTTGGCTATTAAAAACAATGACTTCATGAAATTCATAGGCAAGTGGATGGAACTTGAAAATACCACCCTGAGTAATGTAACCCAATCATAAAAGAACACATATGGTATGCACTCACTGATAAGTGGCTATTGGCCCAAAAGTTCGGATTACCCAAGATATAATCCACAGGCCACATGAAGCTCAAAAAGAATGACTAAAGTCCTTCTTAAAAGGAGTAAAAAAAATATTCATAGGAGGAAATACGGAGATAAAGTTTGGAGCAAAGACTGAAGGAAAGACCATCCAGAGACTGCCCCTTTACATAGAGCCCTTTTACATATAGCCACAAAATCCAGACACCACAGAGGATACCAAGAAGCACATACTGACAGGAGCCTGATACAGCTGTCTTCTGAGAGGATCTGCCAGAGCATGACAAATACAGAGGCAAATGCTCTCAGCCAACCATTGAACTGAGAATGGGGTCCCCATTGTAGGAGTTAGAGAAAGGACTGAAGAAGCTGAAGGAGTTTGTAACCCGTTAGGAACAAGAATACAAACCAACCAGAGCTCCCTGGGACTAAACCACAATCCAAAGAGAGCACATGGATATAGACCTGTGGCTCCAGCTGCATACATAACAGTGGATGGCCTTGTTGGGCACCAATGGGAGGAGAAGCCTTTGGTCCTGCAAAGGCTGGACCCCATAGTGTAGGGGAATGTCAGGCGGGAGGCAGGAAGGGGTGGGTGGGGGAACATCCTCGTAGAAGAAGGGAGAGTGGAGATAGAAAAGGGGATTTATGGGTGTGAATCCAGGAAAGTGGATAACATTTAAAATGTAAATAAAAAACAAAGCAAATAATACAGTGAGTTCTAGCATCCTTGATTAAACTTTCAATAACTTTCAGAATGTACATGGGCATGATTGTGAATCATTTAGGCCCATAGACTCGGTTTCATAATGCATTTATGGGTATTTATGATCATATAAAGTAATGAATAAGAAATCATGGTTATAAATATAGACCAAATTCATTTGTATTCATTATGGCCCATTATCTGCTGTGGAAGATCACTGTCTTTAAGAATCTAAAAACAATCTGAACTATTTTTTGACAATGTCATAGACAAAGGTATAAACACAATTGTGGAGGTGAGTCACCAGGGTTTGGTGAAACATGCCTTCAATCACAATATTCAGGAGGAAGATGCAGTCTCAGTGATTTTTAGGACAGCTGTGTTCTGAGAGCCTATTTCCTGAACTCCAGAGTTACATACCAAAGTCTGACCCAAACAAACAAACAATACACTGGCAACACTACAGAAGTGAAAATAATGGAAGAAACCATTATATAGAAGTCAACAAAGAAGAAAATCACTTCTTGACAAAGATCTATAAAATTCTCCAAGAAACAATGATCTTCATGGGAACATTTCAATACTGAACAAGAAATAGCAGGTCAGTATTCAGATGTGAGAAAGAAAACATCCAGGTATTAGGAGAACCATGGTAGTGTTGAAACAATATTTATAGTACTGCTTTGAAATGTCTTTTGACTGGAATGTAAAAACATCTCTCTGCCCTTTGCAAAATAATTTCAGAAAAGCAAATATGGGAAGGTTCATTGATACAGTCTGAGGGAAGGCATTGTGTCTGTCTGGACTGTGGCTAGTGAGTGGTACTTAGTAAGATGAAGCACAATTTGGCATGAAAAAAGTCCTTTGCAAAATTGATTGTTTTAAGATTCGTACTTTAAATTTTTCATGATTATTTGTCACCAAATCTAGGATACTGTTTAGGATTAACATGCTTAAAAACTATTCCTTAATCTAACAGAATCACTCTAGACATATGATATACATTATATGTTTATTAACACAGATTATTTCCTCTATATGTGTATAGAAATTTTCAAAGGCCTTTCGGAACAGAAAATTTGTGAATTCATCCAAAATGTTCTAAGTTATGCATACAGGACAATCTGACCTGCAGAGCATTTTTTTAAATAATCATAAGTAATCACATTTGGGACTTCAATGTTCCTTTATGTAACTCGACTCTCTTTATGATCAGCTCCAGGAACTTTCTTAGGTTACTCAGGCATCACTGAAATTTATCTCATTATTGTAGAGAAAATGACAATCCCTGGTGCTTTATGACAAAATTATTAAAATATTATGGCTAATTTGATAAATTGGTAAAACATTTAAAAATATTTTATGCAGATCAAGGAAACAAAGTAGTATACTATATTATAATTTGTGGGAATGTTAAGCAACCATTTAACCTTAGGAAAGATTTATGTCAAGTGTTAGTCTTCATTTCCTACATGAAGAAGGAACAATATTTTTCTGGAATGTTCATTCTAATAAAAGTTATTTAAGCCCTCACCTATTCCCCTCTTTATTAAGTTTTTAGAAAGAATGTGGTGTTTTGCCAATTTTAATATTCTTTGTTTTCTGACATAACACATTAAAACAGTGGTGTCTGAGTTTTAGCAATGGAAGAAAGCAAAACAAAACAAAAAATCAAACAAACAGAACATCTGGAGAGGTGGTGAAGTAAAGATTGTAAGTTAGGAGGTTAAATCAATATTCTCCATTTTTAACAATATGCTAGGTGAGAGCTTTTACTCTCTTAGGACCACATCCTGTCTGCTTGGATGCTGTGAGATTTCTTATGGTTTGGCTCTTTGTGGAGGACCCACTGAGCTGCAAAGGGCGTGCCAAGTCAGGCATGACGACAGAGTAAGATTTGTCTCCTAATCCAAAAAATTAAAAAAAAAATGATGTTAAAAATGCTGTCTCCATAGGTTGATAGGATTTAATGAATCCATCTCACAATCATTCTGCTCCTATTATGTTGAACTGAAAGTCTGGGACCATCTCACATTTTTTACATTACCTCTACTGATGCCTCCTTTAAACATAGATTTTTACCTTAGAGCATGAAGTACTTGTAATAATTCTATAACATGCCAAGTTGCTGGAAGTCTTAGAAACTTCCTTTGGGTTAATTTTGAAACCTCTTTCGTAGTTTTAGTAATATTTCCTTTTTCCTGAAAGCATACTTGATACTTCAAAGCCCAAGTCACACAATGTTACTTTCATCCTCAGTGTCATCCCAGTACCCATTTTATTTTGAATGGACTTTACTTTTCAATACCCTCCAAGCTCATATGTATTTTGTTTCCTATACTTCAGAAATATGACTTCTGCTTTGTCTTCTTTTGTCCCTGTCTGCCTATTTTGATATCCCCTTGAATATTGGCAGGTATGGCCTACTTGCCATTAATAATGAATACTTTTTTTCACTTTCTCAAATTATTTCCTCATGTATCTCTTTTTGAACAAGGTGTATAAAGCCAATCAATTCAAAATCATAGTTCAACATCAGAAAAACACCTCATTCCACACTTTTTATTTTTCAATCTTATTTTCTTGTATATTTAATACATTCATATGTTTTAACATTTCAAATGTTGTCCCCTTCCTCCCTCTCCCATATGTCCTTTCCCCTCCCCCTGCTTCTATGAGGACGCTCCCACTCCCACCCATCCACTCCCACCTCAACGCCCTGGCATCCCCCTACAATGGGGAAATGAGCCTTCACAGGACCAAAGACGTTTCCTCCTATTTATGCTGGACAATGTCATCCTCTGCTACATGTGTAGCTGGGTCATGGGTCTCTCCATGTGTACTCATTGGTTGGTGGCTTGGTGCCTGGGAGCTCTGTTGGGATCTGTTTGGTTGATGTTGTTGTTCTTCCTGTGCGGTTGCAAATCCCTTCAGTTCCTTCAGTATTTTCTCCATTGGGGCTTCTTGTTCACGCCAATGGTTAGCTGTAAGCATCCTCATCTGTATCAGTAGAGCTCTGGCAGAACTTTTTAGGAGACATCCACTTTTTGTATGACTTACAAAGAGCTAAAATTTCATTTCTTTTTGTTATTCTGTGTCCACTGATTCAAATAAAGTAATTAAGTGAAGCTTGACATCTTTTACTATTAATAAAATACATGTTGAATAAGTTGATCAAAATATGGATTGGAATGCAGGCATACTTTTATTAGATATGATAAAAAGATATTAGCAGTAAGCTGTAAAAGAAATAGAAGGTAAGAAATCATCAATATGGAAGAAAAACAGCATGTGCAAATCAGAATAAATAACTTTCTTTTTAAAAGCAGCTAGGTATTTGAGCACGTATAGAAGTTAAAGAAAACAATCATTAGCTATTGCGGTCTAATTGCTAAGCATGCACTTCTGCTGGCTTCTTAGAATATGCTCATGGAAACTACTTGATCTGATACAGAACCTAACCTCCCCGAAGAATGAGAATTGCATCCTTTCAGCAAAAAAATGTTTAGCACAAAAAGAAATATTTATAGATTAAAGGTCAAGAGTAGAGGAAGTCTACTCCACTCCACCTCAGAATTAATAATTAATGGCAGCTATGTGACAGGAATTATGAAAAGACAAGTGAGAAAATAAAATAACTGCTCATGTCGAGGCATTGATAATGAGCTTGGATATAAAACTTTTGGAATGTTGAATGGTTAAGTCCATATAGGTAAAAGTGGGTACATCAGCAAGGTGTGGAGCTGGAATTGCATCAAGCTGGAGTGTTGCAGCATTCAGGTGGCTAAATATTAGAAATGGTCCACATGACAGAAAGTTAGTACTTTACTTGCCTAGGAATAGTAGGACCAAACGAAGAGAAGACACACCTATTAAATACCTCAAATCCATTTTACTATCTGAGAAGGTGTAAGAGTTGCATTCAGAAACTGTGAAGGTATACTTTAAAGAACTAGAATGGGTGGAAAGTATTTATAGAGGCAATAAAGGGGTATCTAGCCTTATACACATCTGAGTGAAGCCAGTGTGTCCTTTAACACAAGTGCTGGTGCTGGGAGCCAAGACACAAACTGAACTTCTGCTTTCTTCCTGATTGGTGGTTATTTGTTAGGAAATGAAGTTTCAGGGGAAGGCTTGTAACCTACAGGTTCAGATTTGTTGGGGAATAACCTGGAAACTGGTGTTAGATGCAGGTCTTATTTGAGAGTAATTGAAAACTGGTGTAGATGCCAGTTTGTTAATAATTCCAGTTCAACCTCAAGTCAGGTTCTCTAAGTCGGAGTCTGACTTAAAAAGATTTGGTCTCTTGAATGAAGAAGGATGGTACTGTACTTGAAAGGAAATGTTTCAGAAGGCCTCAATAAACTGGAGATACTGACAGTTCAGGAGCCAAAGATTTAATGAAAAAGAAGAGGATAGTGTTGGGTTTTGTTTACAAAGAGATGGAGACCCTGTATCTCCAATTGTCTTAGGAGAGTTCTCTGTGTTTCCAGACTCAAGCAGTATTAGATACATTTGTATTCACTAGTCTTCTAACCTGAGCACTAAAATTTTGGTAGACCTATGTGTTATGTTAAGCTCAGTTCTTTAGTCAGTTTGAAAGTCTGTCAATGTTTGATAAAATATGTTAAGTACTAGTAATAATTATTAGTCCTATGTTTTTTTTTCTTTTGAGAAGTGTCTGTGTAGTTCCCAAGACCATTTGTAGACTTTATTTCATTGAGTTTAATTTTTAACTCCTAATCTCTAGCCTGATGTGAATTTTATATGTTTTTCTCTTAGTCTCTTGACTGTCTTTATACTGTGGTGATTGTTTCCTTTGCTATTCAAAAAGCCTTGCAAAACATTGTATGTTGTTCAAAAGCTATTTAATTTTATGTAATTTCTCTTGCCGGATTTTAGCATTTCTTGTCTTGGCACAAAAAGTTCCTGCTCACATAAACGTTTCAAAGTATATCGCTGATATTTTTCAGATCTTATGTAAAAAATTTTTGATCCATTTTGAACCTATTTTGATACATTCTATAAAAATAAGGTATATTGATCATGCAATTTCTTTGTTGTATGTGCATGTACATGGGTACAAAAACCTGATGGGTGCATTGATCATGTTTCTTGTTAAAGATTTGTTTGAGTCATTTATATATTCTGATTTAATGTTGATGAGTTCTATATGCCTAGAAACCTTTATATCTCTCCTTTTACTCTTTTTGCCTTAACGCTCCAATTTGGACAGTAGATGTTTTCAACTATATTTCAGAAGTATTGTGAATTTCATTGGAATTTACTATGACATCTTTTTAATCATTAATTTTGTTAATTATTTTCCCTTAGGTGTTTGGCAATCTTATTTATCTTTACACAGGACGAATGATTTGTTTGTTTGTTTGTTTAGTTGATTGATTGATATTAGGTAGGGTGGTTTGAATTAGAAATGTTCCTCTGGACTTATCCTTTGGAACACTCAGACCACAGTAGGCTGCACTAATTTTGGGAGGTCTAAGAACTGTGGCATTGTTGGAGGCAGTATGTCACTAGGCACAGGATTTGAAAGTATAAGATATCGCCAATCACCATGTTTCTATCTTTCTTTCTGTTTTGCTCTTGAGGTTGTTAATATAATTGTTTATCTTCCTGCTCCTGTAACAATGGCATACTTCAATGCCATCACGGTCACATCCCTCTGAAATCACAAGCTAAATTGAACTCTTTTTTTTTTCTTATTATTTTTCGTTTCTTTTTTTTTTTATCAGTTATGGCTTGTCATGGTGTTTTTTTTATTAATTTATTTTATTTTTGGTTTGCTTGTTTTTTTAATTTTATTTAAACTTTTTTCTACAGTCCATATTTTATCCCTCTCCCAGTCTACTGTCTGAGTGTTCCACATCTCATACCTCCCCTCCCCACCTCCTGTGTCCACTAGGATGGCTACCCCATCCCCCAATCCTACCAGATCTCCCCACTCCTTGAGGCCTCCAGTGTCCTGAGGGTTAGGTGTATCTTCTCTGACTGATTGCAGACCTGGAAGTCCTCTGCTGTATATGTGTTGAAGGCTTCATATCAGCTAGTGTATGCTGCCTGGTTGGCAATCCAGTGTTTGAGGGATCTCAGGGGACCAGGTTAGTTAAGACTGCTGATCCTCCTACAGGGTTACCCTCCTCCTCAGCTTCTTCCAGCTTTTCCCTAATTCAAGCAGAGGGTCAGCAATTTCTATCCATTGCTTGGGTGTAAATAGCTGCATCTCATTCTCTCAGCTGCTTGTTGGGTCTTTTGGAGGGCAGTCATGATTGGCCCCTTTTTGTGAGTAGGACATAGCATCTGTAATGGTGTCAGTCCTTGGGGCCTCCCCTTCAGCTGGATCCTATTTGGGCCTGTCGCTGGACCTCCTTTTCCTCAGTCTCCTCTCCATTTCATTCCCTGCAATTCTTTCAGACAAGAATAATTATGGATCAGAGTTTTGACTATGGGATACCAACCCCATCCCTCACTTGATGCCCTATCTTGTTGGAAGTAGGCTCCCCACTGTAGGGCATTTCATCTAAGGTTCCCTTCCTTTGCGTCCGGAGAGTCTCTCACCTCCCAGGTCTCTGGTACATTCTAGAGGGTCCCTCTACCTCCCGCCTCCCAAGGTTGCCCATTTCCATTCTTCCTGTTGGCCTCAGGGCTTCAGTCCTTTTCCCCCATCCAATATCTGATTATGTTCCTCTCTTCCCTCCCTATCTCCTTTCCTACCCAGCTCCTCTCTCCCTCCCTTCCCCTCCTGGGATTGCTTTCTTCTCTCTCCCAAGTGGGATTGAGGCATCCTCACCTGGGCTCTTTGGCTTGTTAACTTTTTTGAGTTCTATGGATTGTATCCTGGATATCTGTACTTTTAGGGTTAATATTCACTTATTAGTGGTTATGCTGTTTTTATTACAGCAGTAGAAAGTAATGAATACAAGCAGCCTCACATATTGTTCGTTTAGTCTCCAATTCATTCAATTCTAATCACATTTTATTTCTTGACACCTACTGATTTTGTGGTTGGTTTCTTCTTGTCTTTCTTGAATTTCATTGGGAAATTGGTTAAATTTAATCGAGCTGTTTTTCTACAATATTCCCTGTTAGGGATAAACTTTCCATTTAGAATTATCGTACCTTATAAGTTATGTTTCCTTTTATTTTATCCTAGGAACATTAAAATCCATCCTATATTTTTAATGACCCTATTGTCATTCACAGGAGTGTTAATTTTGCAAATGCTTAAAAGTTCTGTAGTTTCTCTTGGCATTGACTTTGTGTGTGTGTGTGTGTGTGTGTGTGTGTGTGTGTGTGTGTGTGTGCCACATGAAATCCTACTACTTTGAAAGTAAGTTGAAAATATACTTTCAATAAAAGAGTTTGAAAAAACAAGGTACCTACATAGATGACTAATGTTATTACTCCCCAGTTGCCATGGGCTTTCATACATATAATCTCACTGACAGGTGTTTGAAATCTTCTTTTGCATTATTGGTTAAAAGGTCCTATATGCTGTGGAAACATTATCATAATAATTATCACTGATCATAGGTGCCCACAAAAACTAGATGTTAACCTCCATTGATGAAGATAACATAGACTTTGTGGCTAGTGGCCTCTGTTTTCTTCAATTAACTTTGAGGTCTGTTACGTCTATGGGTCCTTTCACCACTCTGATACTGTCCAGAGTGACTGAAGGTCTAGCTGAAAGATATTTCTCACTTGTGTCAGGGGTATAGAAACTTTCAAAATTTCATGTTGAAGGGATACCAATGTAGATATCCAGTATCTCACTGGGAGCTTCCGTGGTTGGGAACTCTGAAGTAGTGAATATTAGATAAGTAAATACTGAAGTTTATGTACCTGAGGGCCACAGACACAAGGGTATCAAATTTCAGTTTGTCTTAGTCTGTGAGTTCGGCTGTTGGATGCTGAGGCCATTTTCTTTGCTGTTCAGAGTTAGACCTAAGCCTTGTATGCACTTTTTGCTTGTCATTGTCTATCCCTCCTTTTTTCCAGAACCACCTCCTTGGGAGATAGTTAGTAATTTATCTGGTGTTATTTTCAAGTTGTCAACTTTTGATTGTGCATAGTTTTCAAGTTCACAGTATCCTTAATTTTTTAATGCATATTTTTAATAACTGACTGCTCTGCATTTTTAGAGTTTTGAGACTAACAATGATTAAAATTTTGAATAATAATAATAAAAATATATTTTATATTTCTTTTACTATTTTAGGTTATAATATATTTTGATTTTCCTTATTATTTTTCCCTCTAAACACTCCTGTATAGCCTCCTCCTCTTTTCTAATTCACGACTTCTCCTTTTTACTAACTGTTGATATATTCCTATCAATAGTTTTATATACATATATGAGAAATGAGGAGCTCTATTTAAACAGAGGCATCAAAATTAGTACAGAAAAAAGGAGGGAAAAAGACAAATGAGATTAACAATGTCTGAAAAGTCAAAAGAAATAATTTATTTACATAAAATTACATTCAGTGCTTTATAACTTTATAACAAATGTAATATATATATATATTAAATATATATATTAAATGACATTTCCTATCAGGGCTGGCAGTTCCTCCACCAAGACTCAAACAGCATCTAACAAAATTCCTAATCACAGGTATGGAAAGCCTTCTTTAGAGTCATGGTTTTCCAAGAGCCTCCCAAAACTCTACTGGCCATTGCTATTGCTCTTGCTTGCTTTATAGAGGTGGAAAGTAAGTCCCTATCAAAAAAAAATACTATGCACTTCAGACATATGGCCCAGAAACTCATGAGCTAGAACTAAACTAAAATCCTCTACTTGAAGGACTACCCTTCATGGTACCAGAGGGGAAAAAATGGGAGTTTTTAAAGGAGGGAAAAAAACAGCAGATCTGTCCAGCCTTGATGCCTATGAATAATAATAATAACAACCCTCATGGCATAGTAACTGTAATGTCTCTGTAGGGGCTTGCATATCTTGGCAGTAACCAGTATCTCTCTAAATGGATTCAACAAGGGAAATCATGTCTTGTTCTGAAAGCTTAGCCTACTTGGTAGGGAAGTAAGTCATGGATAGAGCAGAATGACCTATAACTTCTGCTTTATTAAACAATAATATTACTTAATTACATTCCAAATATATGTTCTTTTTTTAATTTTATTTTTTGGATGCTTTATGTACTTACATTTCAAATGTTTTCCCCTTTCCTCCCTCTCTAATATCCCCTTTCCCCTCCCCCTGCTTCTATGAGGATGCTCCCACTCCACCTGCCCACTCCAGCATCTGGCATTACCCTACCATGGGAAAACGAACCTTCACAGGGCCAAGGGCTTTTCCTCCTATTGATGCTGGACAATGCCATCTTCTGCTACCTATGTGGATGGGTCATGGGTCCTTCCACGTGTACTTATTGGTTAGTGGTTTAGTCCCTGGGACTTCTTTTGGGGTCTGGTTGGTTGATATTATTGTTCTTCCTATGGGGTTGCAAACCCCTTCAGCTCCTTCAGTCTTATCTCTAATTCCTCCATTGGGGTCCCCTTGTTCAGTCCAATGATTATCTGTAACCATTCTCATCTGTATCAGTAGGTCTCTGTTCTTATATACACAGATGAACATAGTCCTCACCTCTCATCAAGGAAACTCCATTTTTAATGTAGTAACTCAATTTTAATCAATATTGTCCTAAAGATGGCAGCCGTTGAGCTGTATATGATATAGAGTGAGAAAATAGGATTTCTATCTAGTGCTCATGATGGCCATTATCATATCTAAAGGAGGAAGGCCAAACTAGAGTGGTAACAGTTTTTCTGACTGCTAATATTCACAGTAATGCATCCCCCAAATTGTTTTTTCTATTTTATTTTTGGGATTATAACATAATTTTAGTATTTATCCCTTTACTTTCACTTCTTCAAGCCCTCTCACATATAGCTCCTTGTTCTCTTTGAGTTTCTTTGCTTCTGTTTTCATTAATTGATATTGTGTGTACTTGTATGTATGTATGTATGTATGTATGCATGCAGGTATGAATATATGTTATATTCTTAAATATAACCTGTTCTGTTTGTATACTCTTCTTTGTGCGTATGTTATCATGGCTGATAATGTGGAAATGCATAAACAATTGGTGGGCTCATCCCTAGGGAGACAATTTATCCAGTATAGGCATCCGTTAGTCCCCTGTAGTTCTTGTGTAGGGATGAAGGCATGTTGTCCTTCACTGCTACAATTTGGTATGTCTATTGGTGCCATTTGTCTTTATCTCATATTGGCACATCTCATTATTTGTTTTGTTTTCAGATATTATAGCAGAATTCTAACACACATCTGATTAGTTACTGGTTAATTCACATATAGGCAATCATTAGCAGGGATTAAGAACTATAGATCCTTATGTAGGTGTATTTATATATGTTTATTTTGATTTTCATTTATAAAATTGAGCTTTGCCTGATTAATTTTACATATTTATTAAAATTTTATGCTTCTAGCACATGCCATATGGTTGATCATATTTGCTTCTCAAGCAAGGTCATTGATGTGGCTGTTATATTCATTGCTTACCTAGCAGGCTAGCAACCTTTGCTCACTTCTAGGACCTAAACAATCACAGATTGCACATTCGAACTCAAGCTGAAGCTCATTTTTGTCTCACTTTTTTCATTACTGCAGCCATTTTTCAAGATAGCATTTTCTCCTGATAATACTACATTAAATTGTTCTCTGTATATACTGTTCACATCCAACTCCAGTGTAATCTACCCAATGTATTTCAACATAAAGGAAATGTGCACATTAATACTGTTGTTATATTTGCTGTCATACTCAGGAAACTTTCCAGTTGTATATGATTTGCTTTTGTTCCAGTTTTATCATATCACATCCTTCCTCTCTTCATACTTTCTTGTGGCTGATCGCAGTCAGTTTGAAAATAACATAGAGTAAGTCTGTACACAATGTAGAGTCCTTGTATTTTTTTCACTTTAATTAAAGTCTCCCAGATATTCATAAGGTTGTTCTTAATAAGAATGTCAGCACACAAACTAGTCATAGAGTGACTACCAAACCTCTACTAGCTCTTCCCAGTCACAGTATGTCATAAATACACTGTCATTTGTATCTCACTGCCTGAAATAATTTTGCTATTGTGTTAGTATTTTCATTCTGCTACCAAAATAAAAAAGGCCCATATAGTACACTAATCCTTTGATACATTAGATATTCTATCCTGGTATCAGAAAATGCATCTAACACTACCTAGAGAATGCTTGTGTTTACCTAACAAGAATGGCTGAAACAATTAAAAATTAAAGAAAGTACTATAAACCTGGGGTAAACCAACAACTTTTATGCTGTTTCTAATAAAGAAAGAAAAGTTGGATATTTTCCCAGTATGTATTGGAAATGAAACTAAACAAATCTAGCATACATAGCAGAAATCTGTCTCCTAATATTCATGATGGATTTGTAACTCATTTGATTCTTTGCAGGTTTTTGAGAAAAGGCAGAAGATGAGGATTATATTGATTTTCTTTCTATTAAAATCAACACGGATTAGATATAGCAATATTCTAAAGAGCTTAAGCAAGTCATGACTTAGGGATTTTTCTACTTGATAGACCCGTGAGTATTATTTAATGTATTTGTTCTAGATTAAGAATTAAGTAAATCTGCCTCATATACTTTAATCACATGCCTTTTAAAATAGATAAAATTTCTGAACCCAGAAATTATCGTAATGGTACCTGAAGTCTACAAAAGAGTTATTGCATTTAGTATACATTTTATTTAAATATTAATAATTTGTCTATAATTTCTCTAGATATTATACTCTTTCTTTCACATTTTATTTGTTTCCTATATGTGTAATGAGTATATAATTAATTTTAGTATACCTGTTTTCCAAAACAAATAAATTTTAAAGCATGTATTTTTGCATTTTTATGAACAAAAATTTGAATACTCTGTATCTTTAATTCCTTTTAAATTTCATCTATATTTTGGCACTGTATAGGTTGGAGGGTTGGAAGTAAAATAATACTTTTACTTACTTTGTTGATATTTATTTATATCTAAAAATTTAACTTTTAAAAAATTAAAAATATACTAGAGGTGATACATATAGAAGCCCATAAGCACACTCATACACACACTCATACACATACACACACACACACACACACACACACACACACACACACACACACACACACCAAATCAAATACACAGTTGTGGAGCTTAGTTCCAATGGATGTACCTGTCATACAAGTCCTAAATGCAAAGGATGTAACTGCAATATATCTAACACTCAGCAAAGTTGTGGAAGAAGGGCAGAGGAATGTGGAGTTTGATGTTAGATTGTGCCTCCTACTAATATCGGAAAGTAAACCCATCCAGTCTCACTAGCGTGCCTAAAATGTACTGAATTAATTCACCAGTGCTGTTCATGCTGCTGTGGATGGAAGACAGTTGCTGAAGCCTCATCTCTTTTGGCTGTTTCTTCTTTTCTTTCCGTGTCTATTCTTTGATCTTCTCGATTTTTCTCTTTCAATAGTACACAATAAAAGTTTGCAGGAAGGTTGATGAAATCACTGTTTCTATTTGTGTTCTGGTACCATTTGCCCTCCACTAGTTTTGACGAAAGAACAATGAATTGTTAGCTATATTGATTTTTATTCAGGAACACTAATATATTAGTATCGATGGCTGACTTACATTATTCTTAAACTTCTTGTTAAATACATAATGCAATGTGAAAGTACAGAAATCTCCTTACATTTAACTCCCCTTTATTTCTATTTTATCATTTTCTTAATTATTTTATGTCTGTTGGTTATTTCCTAAAAGGTAATAACCCCCAAATATTATGGAATAGAGGTAATAGTAGCTCTTAAGGAGGAAGTGTTCTCTGTCATAAGACACTATGTGGTTAACTTAATTTTTTTAGAAATTATATTTACCACCTAAGAAAGTATGATTTTACTCATATTTTCTATGAGATTTAATCAAGTAATCACATTCTATTAATTTGTTTTAATATTTCTAAAACCTTCCTTTTTTCTGCATTCACTATTGAGTCACTTTCCAATACTAAACTTTTCAAATCTCATCAGGCATTCATATATAATAAGTTTCACATATTGTTAGATACAGTTTAAAAATTGCTATTTTAAAATTTGTACCAATTCAGGATTGTTATATCTAATTATTTTATTTCTAAATTCTTTCTGACAGTTTGAGATAAAATGACTAAAAAACTGAAGGGTAAAAGTTATGTTCTCTCTTTTTAAATTATTAAGCTGTGAGTCAATTTCATGTTTAGATAAACAGAGATCACTATTTCAACATTCTGTGTCAAAGGGCACCTATGACAATAATTTTGGAAATTTAACTTTAGTAAATTCTAGAATATTAAAGGTTTTTTGTATTGTCCTGGATGTTGTAAGGAAGCACAGGAAGTATATAAAATAGTGAGTTTTATTTTATATCTGTATATTCTACAAAATAATTTCCCATCATATTCATTTATTATTACATGTTTCTAATGACTACCACCTTCTGGACTTTCCCCTCCATCCCTCAATAGTTCTACTTTTAATTTCATGTCTTTTGGTTTTTAATCTAAATTTAGCATGGAAGAGACATCTCATGAGACTTATCTTTGTCTCTTATTTTCATGTACCATAAAAGTTATAGTTTCTTCCATTTTTGCCAATTATGTAATTTATTACTTAGTTATAGATAAATAGCACTTTGAATTGTGTGTGTGTGTGTGTTTGTGTGTGTGTATGTGTGTGTGTGTGTGTGTGTGTGTGTGTGCGTTGAGACAGAGAGAGAGAGAGAGAGAGAGAGAGAGAGAGAGAGAGAGAGATTGACTATTAATTTTATCCAGCCATTCCATAACATGACTATTGTAAATATTGGTAAATATGTATTTGTATTAAGTGCATATTCTAATACTTGTGAGGATTGGTTACAAAGGTATTGTATAGCTGGGTCACTTGGTAACTTCAATTTCAGCTTGTTGAGGAATCTTCATACGTATTATTGTAGTGAACAAAATAATGGGCATTTTGACCAGGAGCATGTAGGGGTTGTTTGCCTCACTTACAATACCTTACCAGAACTTTCCATTAGTTGTGTAGTAATCTTATTATGTACATTGATACATCTTTCAAGTTGTCATAAAATTGTCTATTGCGCACTGAGCATTTGTTTCCATATCACTATGAATTTCCTGTTTTCCTCTCTCCATTTTTACTAATGTTCTGTGTTCATAAAAGAATTTCACTTTCACATTTATTCATATGTAGATACATTACTTTAGTATCTATATAAAATCTAGGAAAGAAAATGTGATTATTTGATTTTCGGTGGTTGACTTCGTTTGCTTAATATTCTTATCTATAGTTAACTCCATTTTTCTAAAGACAAAATATCTTCTTTCTTCTTTTGGCTGAAAAATTCACATAACATATTTTATTTATCCATTGCTCTGTTTTTGGACACTTTGTTTTGTTCCAAACTTTAGCTAATGTGAACAGTGAGCCAATAAACATTGATGTAGAAGTATTCATTGTATAGTCTTTCATTTTCTTGGTAGGGCTTAGTCATAGATGCTTTTGGAGATTTTATAAATGACCTTTGTCTTTGTTTAATATTTTAAAATTAGCTTACAAAGTAACACATTTCCTTATAAATATTTCCTACTTTCTATTGCTTGATTCTCCCTTTTCAACTATACTCTGCTTTGTTAATCCGAAATAGTATGAGCTTTGCCTTTATATTTTCATATGGTCTATTGTCTGGCCTCCTCTCCAACCAAAGACCATTTGCTCCATTTCATGGCCACTATTATAATTTCTTGTCCTTTATTACCAATTAGTTCCACCTAGGTATACATGTTAAGCAATTAGAAGCTCAGATTCATGCATAAATAAGAAAATAAGGTAATTAACTTGGTATCTTTCCAAATACCTTGTCACTTGTACTTAAAAAATCACTGATCCACTGATCTGATAATTTAGTTTTTGGTTTTTCTATTTCACTGAAAGCATTAGTTAGATTTCAGGATTTTCCTTGGGTTTTCACATGTTCTGTGCATTTTCTTGGCATATATACATACACATATACATATATATGACATATGTTATATCCATCTATCTATCACCTATCTCTCTGTCTCACTCTATATTTATGTATCTGACTCATGATGATACCCATAGATAAATTCAATTGTTAAATTTCAAATTTCATCTGAGAAGCTTCCATTTGTAGTGAATGGTGATTAGCACAGAATAAGTATTTTTCATATTTGACCTTTTAAATAATCTCTTATTCTCTACTTCTCATGCCAGTTGGGGGTCTTTGTTCTAATCATCATATATTGTAGACAAAGCCTATGTGGACATCTGGGGTTTGTGAAGCTGCTGGATACTATGTGAAAGCCCATGACCTGTGCTGCCAAGGCTGTTATGGGCTAGGAAGCTTCTTTTGCAGTGGTATCAGTAAGTGCATACTCATAACACAGAATGAGAGACAGTAGAAGTTTTGGTAAGAAGCTCCCTCTGGTAAAACAACAACAACAACAACAACAACAACAACAACAACAACAACAAAACCCAAAAACTTCAAGATAAGAAGGTGTTGAAGAGAGTCCCTAAAAATGTAATGGGGGGTAGCACAAACCTATAAGACCAGACTTGGGGGCACAAGAAGGAGGATCTTTGACTTCAAGGCTAGCCTGCTCTACAGAGAGAGTTCCAGGATAGCCAGGGGCACACCGAAAAACCCTGTCTTGAAAAATAAACAAACAAAACAATTAAGAACAACCCAAAAACCATCAACAAAATAAAACATTGTAATTTCAATGGTGAGGTGTAATTCTCTTAAAATTTTTTAAAAATTAATTATTAAATTTATTTACATCCCAAATCCTCCCCCCCCCCGCCCCCCGTATCCCTCTTAGAGTTCTCCCCTCACTACCTCCACAGGGCATTCATCCCCTTCCCTGGGGCATCAAGTCTTTACAGGATTAGGCACATCCTCTACCACTGAGGCCAGACAAGGCAGGCCTCTGCTACCTATGGGCCATGGGCCATGTATGCTCTTTGTTTGGAGGCTGAGTCTCTGGGAAATCCAGGGGTCCAGGTTAGTTGACACTGTTGGTTTTCCTATGGGGTTGCCATCTGCCTCTGCTTCCTTCAATCTTTGCCCTTACTCTTCCATAGGAGTCCCTGACCTGGGTCCAGTGCTTGGCTATATCAGGATCTATCTCTTTTAGCTGCTGGTAGGGCCTCTCAGAGACAGTCATGCTAGGCACCTGTCAGTACACACAACATAGTGTCCATAATAGTATAAACCATTGTTGACTGCCCATGGGATGGATTCCAAGTTAGGCCAGTCAGATTTTTTTCAGTTTCTGCTACATTTTTGTCCCTGCATTTCTTTTTTACAGGAGCAATTTTGGATTGAAATTGTGTAAGTGGGTTAGTGTCGCCATCCTTCCATGAAGGGTTTTGTCTGTTTATTGGAGGTAGTTTTGTCAGGTTCTATATCACCGCTGTTGGGGATTTCAGCTAAGGTCACCCACACTGAGTCCTGGGAGCCTGCTCCATCCCAGGTCGCTAGGACTTTCTAGAGGTTCCCCCAACCAGCATATTTTCGTTCATTCTCCTAGACCTATGGGCCTCTCTCCTGTCTCACCACCTATATCTTATCCTGCCCACTCCCCTCTTTTACCCAAATCCCTCCCTTCCTCAGCTGCCCACAATTACTTTGTTTCCCATTCTAAGTGAAATTTAAACATCCTTACTTGGGCCTTCTTTCTTGTCTAACTTCTTAAGGTCTATGAGGTATACCATGGGAATTCTGTTAGTTCCGCCCTGTTTCTGTTTAATTTCTGCTTTAAGGACTAGTCCATTGGTGAGAGTGGGGTGTCGAAGACTCCCAGTATTACTGTGTGGGCTCTGATAATGTCACATTGCACTGGATTCTGTTAATTGTGTTCTTGGATTTGCCTTTTGCCATCTGGCTGTCTCTGGTATTAACTGAACTTGGTGTCCTGGATTGGAACAAGCCTCCCCAGGAGCCAGTGTTGCTGAGTGTCCTTGGATACAGCAAGCCTCCTGGGAGCCAGTCACCTTGGCCTCTGGTTAGAGCAGGCTTCCTGTTCCCCTGGTTAGAGCAAACTTCCTGTGTCCCTGTTTAGAGCAGTTCTGACAGATAGGCAGGGCTGTGGACTTGGGGAGCAGGAGAACAGATCCGCTAAGCATGCAGGTGGTGGAACTGCAGACCTGTAGGTCTTTGCAGTTGATGGCTTCCTGCACTGGGCTAGGAAGAGGGAGCAGAGCAGGCTCAGGAGCAGTGTTTCTGAGAAGGCACAATTTTTTTCTATGGGGCTGGCCACTGGGAGTGTGACCACAGTTCAATGACTATATGGGAAATGCAAATTGTACTTGGTGTATTTTTGCCTGACTGGGGTGGATTGGGAGGGGTGGACCTAGGATTAATAGGAAAGAAATGTCCTGCTTCTTTTTATGAAATTCCCAAATAACCAATAAAACTATTATGTTGGTAAACAGTGTGGCAACTTAGGGTATCAACTTCTTTATTTCCTTCTGCAATAAAACCAAGAAATTTGGAGTATGCATGGCAATGGGTATACTGCTGGAAATAATTCTAAAATAATCAGAATCTGAAACAATATTTAAGGCATTATGAATTAACTACAATAGCTGAATCAAAACATCCACTTTCAACTTTTAGGTTGAAGAAAAGTAAGTGTTAATAGGTTTAGGAATATCTGAACAATAAATGCCTCCTATACCCTTCGATGAACAATCAATAAAATAATGTATCTGAACGTAGAATGGGAGGTTTGAAGGCAGTAAAGGATCCACAGGATTCTCAAATGGTGATCTTTTATTCTGGATTCAAATGATATTTATTCCCTTTCCCTTCCAGGTAATATTAAAGGGCTTCCTGTACCATCTTTCCTTCTAGAAGTTTAAATAGATTGCTTAATGTGCATAAACATTTCAATTATGTTGAAATTGTATTGCAAACACTAAGCCCAACTCATGAGGCTGGTGAGAAGTTGGTAAACAAATTCCTTACCTGCTGTGCATTAGTTTGTAAAGTTAGCATTTTCATAGGCTTTCCTAAGCACCCAATTAAAAGTGAGGAGGATTCAATAATTAAATTGATTATTAAATTCCTCACCCCATGCTGCAAGGTCTTCTTCAGACAATGAGAGATATGTATGAAAAGAAGACATGGGAACGGAAGTTGAAGGAGTCAACTCTGTCATAGTTATCAGTGGTGATATTTTTCCTTTTAATTTTTCTGAATAGATAAAATCCCCCCTTCTGACTCTTTTGGTAACTGTAAGGTTTGATCATATATTTTCAAACATTCAAAGAAGTAACCATTACAGGAGGCCATACAGGCATGGGGCAGGGTGGCCTGAGATGAGAGGAGATTAGGAGTAGGCAGAGGAGTGATGCAGGTTCGGTGATCAAGTGCCTGTTTGTACAAGTTTCACAGAACATAGACAGATGAGTCGTTATCCAAGAAGGATAGATTATATCTTTTTTTTTCTGGACATGTGCATGATTTTCTCATTATATGTCTGGGGTTACAAGTTCAGTCACAATTAGAAAGTACAGAGTTCATTTTCATTATTAGTCCTATAACTCAAATTTAAAGAATCTAAAGGATGTCTTCATCACAGCAAACAAATTTATTATATAATAGCCTGCTTTAGGTTGCAGTTTTAAAGCACTCCAGACAAACAGAAAATGTTTAAACCAGTTGTTTTATGAATAGCAAATGCCAATACCTCAAATATCATTTCATTATCTGTGGTAAAGAGTAGGAAAATGCTATTTTAGTTAATCTATCCTTTTTCCTGAGCTATATTTCTTTACAACCCCTTATTTTTAAACTACATATGCAGAGATCTCTAAGGATATTTAAATAGAGACCTTGAATCTATTACCAATTCTCCTGGCCAGGTGGAGTCTGCCAATTATCTGTTTGCATTTTCTCAGATTCTCAACAAAAGAAGAATGAGACTGTACTATGTTACCAGGTGGAGTTTGTCCTGGTAACAAACTGGTTTGGAGATATCTATGTTTATCTTGTTCCAGCTATACTTTCTGAGTTTGCATAGCAGTGGATACTCCCAAAGAATTCCTGGAATGATAACCTCTTTTAGGACTTATGTTCTCCAGCACATAACGAATACATCAAAATAGGGCCAGATAAAGTAATTTCCATAAAAACTGAAGGTGTGGTAAGTTTATGAGTTTCCTAAAGACTCAGATGTCATTTTCTCAGGGAAAGACATAATAAAGTGAATCATAATGCAGAAAGTCCCCATGAGTGCATCAAGCAAACACCAAGCTTAAAACTGAGAGACTCAATGTCAGCAATCACAACATTAAGCTCAGCTTTGCTAGAACTGTGTCAAACAGCTCTTCTGGCATCATGACTTGGCCATTTCCAGTGGATATGACTGTGTCAAGCCATTTTTTCCCCATGATTAATGTCCTCCTAATCTTCCCTATGCATTTTGATAATAGTCTAAACTTATGCCTAAGTGACCTTTTGTCCTCATTTATATGCCCTTTCAATATTCTTTGAGATTCTGTCCCATGCTTGTTCATCTAAAGTTTCTTTTTCTCCATGAAAACCAGGGATTACATGTAATTTATAAGCAATCTAATAGATGTTATTTGAATAGATATGCTCCTACTTTTTAAAAATAAAATGCGCCACCTTGACATAAGGCAAGGACTTGCCTGGTTTCTGTCCTATTTTGCTTACTCATCTGCGTCTGTTGGGTCCCTACTCTCTTATTTCAGAAGCAATACTGTTCAGGATGACACTTGTTAACCACTCTAGAGGGGGTAGAACTTGGAAGAAAGGAGCTGATAAATGAGTATGAGTAAAGTCTCAGACAATAGTTTACTTTATTCCTAGCATCAAATAATTCATATGGTGAGAGATAAAAAGACATGTGAGTCAATTGTACAATCATGAGGGGAATAAGTGACAAAAACCTGTTTTTCCATATTTGCATACAAACAAATAACAATAGATGGTTATAAAGAATAATTTGAAATAATCTAATTCAGATCTAATTCATATCTACCATATCTAGGTACCTGAAAAGAGTTCAGAAAATCATTCCAAGAACAATTCCATGTTATGAAGAAACCAAGATCACAAGATTCCTTTCTTTTTCCTTTTCTTTTTCTCTCTTTCCCTTTTTTTTTGAGTTTTCACACAAACACTCAGTATTCCCCTCACACTCCTCCATTTTGCATTGTGTTCTGAGCATGCCAATAGAATATAATCATAATTTGTCTTCTTTTCTCTTTGTATGCCTCGACTTACTGCTCTGCCTATATATTTAAAGACTGAATAGAATACTTAGGAATTTAGAATCATTAATTTCTCTCCATTCTGAAGTTTAATAAGAAGCGTTCTTTCTTCTCTTTTCCTATGATAGCAGCTACCATTTTTTTTTCATTAAAATGTAGAGGAATGTTAATCCTGAAACATGCCTTTGATCCAGTTCTTGACATTGGATATTCTTGTCGAGGATTGAAATATACATTTAACCCCAATCAATGAACTTGAAGTTAGATTATAAAAGGACACTATCATGTTTGAAAGCGACATGTAATTGAGGTTAAGAAACTTTGGTGATTGTGAGAAATATTTGAAAGAATGAATCAGAGATAGGACATATCCAACTCTCACAAGAACATGCAGGAAAGAGAGGGAACTTAAGAGCAGTGCAGAGTAAGTCAGGAGTGGAAGACAGTTCAGTAAGTGCAGTTGAGTTCCAGCTATGCAGCAGAGTTCAGCTGAGTTCAGGTTAGTGCAGTTTGTGGCAGTTCAGTTAAATTTTTGCTGAATTTAGTTAACTTTGGGCAATTATGTTCAGTTCTGTGCAGTCAGTGCAGTTCAATTTTTGGAATTCAAAGGAAGATTTTTCCAAGCATAAAATTTAGTGAGAAGCATAGAAAACAGCTGAGTTGAACCAGCCAACCAGAGTTCAAAAAGAATGAGAACAGGTGACCTTATTCAGCAGGAAGCTTCTGACATGACAATTACATCTAACAAATAAAAGATACATTTAAAAATGCTCATTATATCAAAATATGGCCTTCAATTCCTAGTCTTTTAAAACATATGATAGAGTAATGTTAAAGTTTGTCTAACGTTTGTCCTCCATCTGTTGTTATGATCGAGAACTATTCATTAAATTCCTGGTATGTTTTGCATTTATTGTTAGTCGAGAGTTAAATAATCTTTGCTTTACTGGCATGAAAATAACTCAATATTTGGGAAAATGAATTACATTCATTTTCAAGTATTTTATTGAGAATTCTGTGTTTATCTTACAAAGAAAATTTCTTTCATTGAATCAAAAAGAAAAATACAAAACCCGAATATAATTGAGTTTCTTCTTTAAAAAAGATAAGCAGGATTGAGTAACTCTTAGATAAACAAACTAAAATGAAAGAAAATAGTTCAAATCAATAATATTCAATCTTTAAAAAATTATAATAGTTATCTTTAAATTTCATGACATCATTGGGGCATATTTTAAAAAATTATATTTAATATAACATTTTTCAGTTTTGTTAAGTTTACACAGTTTAAATTTATAAAATGTTATATAACACAATTTACATTTTATATAAAATACAGACATGCTGTAAGATTATGGGCTCCAGGTATTTGATTTTTGTTTTTATATACTTATAATTGTATACAAAATATTATTTAATGTCCTTTCCTTGGTTTTGAGCAAAGTCACATTTTTAAGTCACATCTTCTGTCAGGTCATCAAAACTGTAAATAACTTCCTTTAAAATGTTTTTTAGTGAATATCTACTTAAACTATAACCTAATGCATTTCATTGTTCTTTATATATTTCTATCTTGTTTCTATTATGTTATCTCTTTGTTTGGTACACAATTTGGAGTTGAGTGTCTCTTCAAAATTTCAGGGTAGTGTACCATTCTCTACTAATATTGTTAGTGATAAAATGTCAGAAGTCATTAAAAATATTGTTTTGTCTAATAGTTATTGATTGTACTTGTGACATGTTATGATTAAGCTTTTGTGTCTTTGTCCTTTTGTATAGATATTGGTAGTGATGGTAGTGGCAATGGCTTTTAGATTTCCTGCTACTCTGTTCCTCCTTCTCTATTTTGAACTCCATTCCATGTGTCAGAGAATATCAGATTTTACTTTGAACTGTTAGTTCTTTACTATTTCTTCTTTAGTAAGCTTCTCAGCCCAATACAGTATATTTGTATAGTCACCGGTACAAATGAACAAAAATGTACAGTTAAAAAGCCCAATTAATGATTATATATATATATATATATATATATATATTCAGCAATATGTGTTGCTTGGCTAAAATCAAAGTATCTGTGGCCAATGGCCTCTTCTGGAACATCTGAGAAGTGTCTGTTTACTGACCTTTCAGTTTTAAAGTCACTTATACTCTTTGATTTATCTCCTTCTTTCATCTTCAAAGCAAGCAGTATCAAGTAAGGTCATATTGGATCTCTATGACTTCTTCAGAAGCAGGATTCTATTTTATAATGTATTTAGATTTCTAGTCAACTTCTACACACTCTTGGGGTTACAGTGGGTTCACTGAGAAGAGTAATTCATCCATGTCAATGTCTGCTCCCAAATTAATATTTCCAAAGATTCTCTGGCTACCATGTTCATAGCCACTAAGTTTGAATACGTTAATGTATAGTGCCAAAGAGTCTAATTGGCAAAATTGTACTTCATATACTTGATATTTTGGTTCTGAAATTTCTATTTGTATTTGTTTCCATGTTAATTTTGTATGCCGATCTTATTCATATTTCTTCCTTTACAAACATGTTTTCCTGTCAATGATCATGTTTATAAATGTCTTAAAAATCCTTTTCTGATAATTTCAAACATGTGATTTATTGCTGTAGATTTTTTTATCATGTAGAATTGATCTATTTTTTATAATCCTATACTAAGTAATAGTTTTGCCAGTGATGATAAATTTCATAGCCAAATTGTTTAATTATCGGTTTACTATGTAGCAGGTAAAGCATTATTTCTGATTATGCTGTGGATTTTCTTTTTCTGAAAAAAATTTTGCCATTTGAAACCAATGTGTGGAGACATTATAAAAGTAGTTGGAGATCTTTTCCAACAATAAGCAGATTACAGACAAATTCTCATACTTTGTTCTTTACATGAGACATACCTCCTGATTTTTTTGTAAGGACGCTGAAGCTCCAGATCACTCATCTTGTTTGATGAAGGACTTGTGCTAGCAGTATTATAAGGAAGTCATTTTGGTGTCAGTAAAGAAGGGTTTAGTTACATGACCTTCGTGTGACATGCATCCATTGTTACGAGATGGGCAGCTGTAACTCCACAGCCTCTTTGTCACGTATCATAGAACGTGAGCAGTAGAGAAAAATTGTCACAGAAGACAATAGCTTGGGGGCCTGAAGAGTTTCTGCATTTTGTTTTATAGGAAAACATAGAAAGATATATAGCTATATGACGGTGCATCATTTGTGGCCAATGACTTGTTGGAGTGGTCTAGGTCTTAGAAAGTGTTCATTTTGGTGACAGCGAAATTTAGGAAAGGAGAGGCCTTAATATAATATGTGGGTTATGGTACGCCCTTCTTCCAATTTCTTTCCATATCAGAATCTCAGGTTGGATCTCTGAGCTTAGTTTCAGTGGCATACTGAGTTGAGTCTTTTTTTTTTCTTTTTAAAAACATTATATTGGCTATTTTATTTATTTACATTTCGGATGTTACCCCCTCCAAGTTTCCCCTCCCCAAATCCCTATTCCCTTCTTCTACCCCCTGCCTCTATGAGGATGCTTCCCACCTGCCCACCCACTCCTGCCTCAGTGCCCTAGCATTCCCCTACCCTGGATCAACGAGCCTCCACAGAACCAAGGGGTTCCCCTCCTAGTGATGCCAGATAAAGAATTTCTCTGCTACATATCTGGTTGGAGCCATGGGTCACCCCATGTGTACTGTTTGGTTGATGGTTTAGTGTTTGAGAGCTGTGGGGTCTCTGGTTGGTTGATATTGTTCTTCCTATGGGGATGGAAACCCCTTCACCTTCTTCAGTCCTTCCCCTAACTCCTCCATTGGGGTGGCCATGCTCAGTTCTATGGTTGCTTGCAAGTATCTGCATCTTTGTTGCTGAGGTTCTGGCAGAGCCTCTCGGGAGAAAGCAATACCAGGCTCCTATCAGCAAGCATTTCTTGGCATCAGCAGTAGTGTCTGGGTGTGGTGGCTCCTTATGAGTTCTGAGTCTTTAGACAGAAACCGGAAGTTACAACGTAAGCTTCCTTGATCCAGAAACGTAAACTTTGCCTCACTCTATGAATGGCTTCACCAATACTTCAGTTTTAAGCAACCTCTCCTGGGACATCACTGCCATAATTATGGTAAAGAAGTATAAATATATTATTACTAATACATTTGTTTCTATCATGCTATGTATGTATCTTTTCTCATATAGCTATTAGTTATGATCTACTTATTTTCTTTTTTTTTTTTTTCTTTTTTTCTTTTTTTTCTTTTTTTTATTAACTTGAATATTTCTTATATACATTTTAGTGTTATTCCCTTCCCTCCCCCCTTCCTTATGGGTGTTCCCTCCCACCCTCCCCCATTGCCGCCCTCCCCGACAGTCTAGTTCACTGGGGTTCAGTCTTTAGGACCCAGGGCTTCCCTTCCACTGGTGCTCTTACTAGGATATTCATTGCTACCTATGAGGTCAGGAGTCCAGGGTCAGTCCATGTATAGTCTTTAGGTAGTGGCTTAGTCCCTGGAAGCTCTGTTGCTTGGCATTGTTGTACATATCTGTAATTATCTATAATCATCATTTATCACTTATACAGGTTTTTGTTCTTTTATATTTTTAAGTAAAATTACTTAAGGTATCTTATTTGATTCACAGACTTATATGTTTAAGATCCAAATAACAGATATAGGAACATTTCCTTCTTAAAATAAATAATGAAATAAAAATACTTATTTCTCTAAATATTTTGTTTACTTGTTTATAGTATTGCACAAAGTGAATTGCTCTCAACTGCATTGATGACATAGGAGCAGTCTTTTAAAGTTATGTTTTAAAAGGAACACTAAAACTTTCAACTTCCTTACCAAAGATTGCATGCGTTGTACCACAAGCATACTCTTACTGAGGAACAAAAGTTTGTATGAAATTTTATTCCATATTAAAGAATATATCTTCTAACAATATATTTTTATGTTAGCAAAAATTGAAGCTTTTTATAAACATCAAGAAAGAACATTAATGCTCAATTTTTGTCTCAAAATATTTATTTTAAGGTTTTGATACCAAGACAAATAAAATGTATTTCATGTATTTCTAAATTAAATCATTAACATTTACTCAGACTTCCCTGTGTTCAACTCATTTGAGTGATCAAAATATTAAAGTGAAAGAAAAAAATGTTTATCTTACAGTAAAACAAGAAAAAAATGTTCCACATGGAGTCTCTCATGTAATAAATGCCAATAGAATTAATGACAAGAGAACATCAATGGGTCACATAGTATATTCTAGAAAAAAATTATTTATGTATGTTATTCAGTTGTGGCTGTCATGAATGTATATTTGACCTTACACATTTAAGAACAAATTATGTCACTGAGAATTGTGAATTGTGAATGAACAAAGAAGTTTCTCTTTAAAAATTTGCATGAAGATATCTAGCCTGAAACATTCAAGTTGGACTTGAAGTCAAAAGAAGACTTGTGGGGAAATGCAGGGGCCTCATGCCTCAGCAATACAGAAGGAAATCTAAATACTTCATTTGTTCCTATAACAGTAGACATCTACTTAATCTCTGTTATCTGGTCTCAGAATTGGCTCATATGTTGACATTGTGAGTTCCTTACAACTCTAGATAAAAAGAAAGACAAAAACAACCACAAGATACATGTCCAAGCCATGATATCAACAAAAGCCTGTTTGCCATCTCTGTTAAAGGAACTGAATATAATGAAAAATAAAAGAGAAAAAAATTAGTGCATAAGGACTGTATGCCTAAAATATCTACAAAGAAAATTAGTTATGCTTGTTTATATTTTATAAAATATATCCCTAATGTTAATAGATTGGGAGCTACTGGATAGATGGTTAACAACTTACATATAAAATCTTGTTTACTTTAGATAATGCTTAAAGCTCATTTGTTACGTTTATACATGAGCACAATGCGACATGTGTATAAGTGTTAAGTGCTTACAATATTTTCCTGTGTCATGCTTTATTAAGCCACAGAAGCATTATTATATCTTTGTGCTATAAGAAATATGAATTATGTATGCCCTTCTGATGGAATCTGACAGAAGCCATGATAACAAAATTATACATTGGCAAAGTAGAACCCATCAGGAAAAGAATTCAGTAATATTTGTCATTTAGGAAATGTCAGGATAGATATATGAATATTAGCATTGTCTATATTAGCTATATATCACCTACTGTCTATGGGCGAAAAGTAACCTAATATGTTAAACTAATTCAGTCTTTAAATCTCAGGAAAAATGTATAATGTTGAGAAACAGTAAATGAAATCCAGCTGTATACTAATCTCACTTTAATATTTCATCAAGAAAAATATTGACTATTTTTCTTAGATGTGCAGCTGTCAACACTCTAACTACAGATCTAGATTTACATTATGGTTTTATTTCCTATTTATTTCTATGGCACTTGTTTTAGGAAACAGCTTTTGCTCTCTGTAAAAGGGAAGCAGAATGTGCTGTTTCCTCAAATTGGCCAGTGAATGTTTTGTCACAGTAAATATTGTGTAAACTCAAGAGAATCTATGTATAACTTTATAGAGGAAGTACTTCTATATATTAACATTTATTGTTGAGGTCATATGTGTATAATTCTAGGTATCCAGCTTTCCATGTATTTCCAAGTTTGTTATATTTTCTAATACTTCCAATTATATGCACCTTCTAAGATGTAACCAATCATCTGTATGGTGAGACAAGCTAACTAGAGACTTTTCAAAAGTTTTCTATGATCTGATTTTCTTCCCGTCACACACATGATAGTAGAGTAACAGTTTAAAAAATTAATATTTTTTCAGGAAATAATTCTTATAAAGTGGTGACACTGGCAGAACTCTGCTCTGCAGTTTTCAAGAATCTGACCGCAGGGAGACAAATAACCCTATTAAAAAATGGGGTTCAGAGCTAAACAAATAATTCACAGCTGAGGAATGCCGAATGGCTGAGAAACACCTAAAGAAATGTTCAACATCTTTAGTCATCAGGGAAATGCAAATCAAAACAACCCTGAGATTTCACCTCACACCAGTGAGAATGGCTAAGATCAAAAACTCAGGTGACAGCAAATGCTGGCGAGGATGCGGAGAAAGAGGAACACTCCTCCATTGTTGGTGGGGTTGCAGACTGGTACAACAATTCTGGAAATCAGTCTGGAGGTTCCTCAGAAAATTGGACATTGAACTGCCTGAGGATCCAGCTATACCTCTCTTGGGCATATACCCAAAAGATGCCCCAACATATAAAAGAGACACGTGCTCCACTATGTTCATCATAGCCTTATTTATAATAGCCAGAAGCTGGAAAGAACCCAGATGCCCTTCAACAGAGGAATGGATACAGAAAATGTGGTACATCTACACAATGGAATATTACTCAGCTATCAAAAACAATGACTTTATGAAATTCGTAGGCAAATGGTTGGAACTGGAAAATACCATCCTGAGTGAGCTAACCCAAACACAGAAAGACATACATGGTATCCACTCATTGATAAGTGGCTATTAGCCCAAATGCCTGAATTACCCTAGATTCCTAGAACAGATGAAACTCAAGACGGATGATCAAAATGTGAATGCTTCACTCCTTCTTTAAAAGGGGAACAAGAATACCCTTGGCAGGGAAGAGAGAGGCAAAGATTAAAACAGAGACTGAAGGGACACCCATTCAGAGCCTGCCCCACGTGTGGCCCATACATATACAGCCATCCAATTAGACAAGATGGATGAAGCTAAGAAGTGCAGACCGACAGGAGCCGGATGTAGATCGCTCCTGAGAGACACAGCCAGAATACAGCAAATACAGAGGCGAATGCCAGCAGCAAACCACTGAACTGAGAATAGGACTCCTGTTGAAGGAATCAGAGAAAGGACTGGAAGAGCTTGAAGGGCTCGAGACCCCATATGTACAACAATGCCAAGCAACCAGAGCTTCCAGGGACTAAGCCACTACCTAAAGACTATACATGGACTGACCCTGGACTCTGACCTCATAGGTAGCATTGAATATCCTAGTAAGAGCACCAGTGGTAGGGAAGCCCTGGGTCCTGCTAAGACTGAACCCCCAGTGAACTAGACTGTTGGGGGAGGGCGGCAATGGGGGAGGTGGGAGGGGAACACCCATAAGGAAGGGAGGGGGAGGGGATGTTTGCCCGGAAACCAGGAAAGGAAATAACACTCGAAATGTATATAAGAAATATTCAAGTTAATAATAATAATAAAAAAAGAAATGTAAAAAAAAAGAAAGAAAAGATGTTACTTTAATCAAGAATAAATTAAATAATGATAAGTATCTTTAAAAATATATCATAAATATGAACTAATAAAGGACTATATCCCTGGGGGAAAAAAAAAAAGAATCTGATCACTCTCAATTCCACTGTTTAACTATTACTTAGTACATGGGAGTATGGATTAGCAATAGAGTGCTTGCCTAGCATGTAAATGCCTGAGACACTAGGTTGGTTCAACACCCAAGACACACTACACCTAACTTTTATTGGATCCTGAGAAAAAGTTATCAGAAAGTCAATGTGCCTTCTAAACATGTTTATGACCATATGCAAATACTACTTTTGGCATTAATAAGAGAAGCTTTATTTTATAAAGAATGGTAGTGAATGCGAAGACTCTCAAGACACTAAAAATGATGGAAGAAATCATAAAATTTCATCTCTAGGACATGACATAGTAATTGCAATCATGATGTTGATTAGCAGCTGAAGGTACCTGACCTGGGTGGGTCTGAACAAGACTGAAGATATAAACACCCATCCAGGAAAGGGAAAGAAGCTCACAGGGCCCTGATTTTCCACAGAGAATGATTGGCTGTTAAGGGATTCTGGGGGAGGGTATAATTATTTTCAGCTATCTACCCACTACTGAGATCACCAGGTTTCTTGGGATAGTTTCATATTTATTGTTACATGCATGGCCCTGGATAAATATAGCAAGATATAAAACAATGGCAAAAGACATGTCAACTATATATATGGAAAGACCTGTTGGAAGGAATTAAGATTGATAGCAGCAAGAGTAGGGAAATCTTGGGTGTGGGTGAGAATAATCAAAATTTATTGTCTATAATTAAAATTAATTAACATTTTAAAGAAATATTTTGACAAGAGTTACTAAGACTAGGCCATTTACCTTTACTGAAAACACATAAATGTAAGGAAATAGGTGTGTCATCAAATGCAAGATGATGTACATTGGAAAATTCAGAAAGGGGATGGAAACAGATTAAAATATAACCTAAATTAAAATACCAAACCCAGACAATATTACTGATGCCAAGAAGTACATGCTGACAGGAGCCTGATATAGCTGGATCCTGAGAGGTTCTGCCAGAGCATGACAAAAACCGAGGTGGATGCTCACAGCCAACCATTGAACTGTGAATGGGGTTCCTATAGGAGGAGTTAGAGAAAGAATTGAAAGAGCTGAAGGGGTTTGCAACTCCATAAGAACAACAATACCAAACAACCAGAGCTCCCAGGGACTAAAGCACCACCCAAAGAGTACACATGGACAGAACCATGGTTCCAGTTGCATATGTAGCAGAGGATGGCCTTGTTTGGCACTGGAGAGAAGAGAAGCCCTTGATCCTGCGAAGACTGGACCTCCCAGTGTAGGAGAATGTCATGGTTGGGAGGTGGGAAGGGGTGAGTGGTTGGGTGGGGGAAAGGGGATAACGTTTGCAATGTTAACAAAAAATATCCATTAAAAATAAATTATAATTTATGTTTGGTACCGAAAAAGGACAAAAATAAAGAAATTTTCTACTCTACAAAAGACAAAATACAGATTGGCAAAACTTAGGAAATGATAAAAATCAAGATATGAATTGAAAGATATATTTTATAGAAATTCTGTTTTTAAAATAAATGGGGAAGTTAATAATTCAAAAATTATGTGTACAATTTAATTAAATGAAATTCTAAATGTATAAATTATTAAAATAATGAGAGAAAATATCCTTTACATATGTAATAGAATGCAAAGTGTTTGTGGGACTATACACATATTTATGTAAATAGATGCCAACAGATATTGGAAAATATGCTTATGTGTGTGTATGCCTGAAGACTTGAGACAAAAACTACAAATTGTAATACTGATTGAAAAAGAAAACCTGGGAGGATTATATTTTTTTTTTGCAAATAAAAAATTGTAAATGTGACATTAGTAGCTATAAAAATCTTTTACCTGTCCTATAATTTTATGAGACAATTTTATTTTAAACTGTTCAACATAAAATAAGTGGTAAAGTAAAACCTGAAGTGTACAATTCATTTTTAAATAAACAAAGCACAAACAGCTTTCTTACCTGCGGTACTTTTTTAAGAGTTGTGACTCTACAAGAAAAGAAATGATACTGAGAAAGGAAACCCTGGGACAGTGAAGACAGGGCATTTGATAAAGAAAAATGATAAAGAACATCCATGGAGTCACATGGAAGAATGTAACAGGACTTCAGTGTCTTGAGATGGGTAGGTGGATGTGAATCAGAATAGGAAAGGGCAGGATGCTGGATAATTGTATATTATGTTGAAGAAATCTCAAAAGGAAAGTACCTCTTACCAGATTTGCTTGGAGGCAAGGCTTTGGCAACTTTCTTGATAGACAGGTGATACGGGAGGAGCCAGCCAGTCCATTGTGTAGAGCATCACCACAGGGCAGACAGTTCTGTGTTGTTGAATAAAGCAAGCTGAGATAGTCCTGATGAGTAAGTTAGTCATATATATCACATATATCCTGTGCTTCATTTCTCTAGGTCCCGGGCATAGCTCCAGCCTTGACTTCCTAAAGTGATGCACGATGAAGTCTAATTGAAATACACCAATTCTTCTCTACATTTGGTCACAGTTTTAATAACAGTAATAGATACTCTAAGACCCCAAAGAAGTACCAGGCTTAAGAGCTGATTAGTATCTTCTAGTTTCAAACACTTCATTCAGTGGATAGTTGAAGCTTTTGGATATTGTGAATAGTTAACAATAAATATATAGAAACAAAATATGTACGACTGTGATCTCTAAAGTATGAGGTCCTCATCAAACCCTTCCTCTCAATGTTCAGACATCTATGCTGAAGAGGTGGAACTGTTGTAAGAGTCAGAGGTTATGGATGAAGTAGTGTTTTCTATACACAATAGTACTGATACATACATGAACTCCTACAAACTGTGACAGAATATACTAGTCCTGCATGAGTTCAAACCAGATAAATTATAGCACAGAAGAACAGAAATGGATGCAAAGTACCACTGCTAACCAAGAAGCTATTTGCAATTGACATCTGCAGGCAAAGGGGTTATCACTTTTATCTAATGATGTTTTATTAAATATATTAACCACATTTAAGGGAAAACCTATACCCAGTTGCAGTTAGACAAGAGAAAAAACAAAAAGGGGTGCCTCTTTTAGTTTATTTTGTCTCATTAAATTTTTGTGTGTGTTTATTTTCATTTGTTTTAATATAGAAAGGATGAGCAAGTTAGTTATAGATAGGCAGGTAGATAGACAGATAGGTAATAGGTAGATAGAATAGATATAAATAGATGTGTGTGTGTGTGTGTGTATGTGTGTGTGTGTGTGTGTGGGAGAGAGAGAGAGAGAGAGAGAGAGAGAGAGAGAGAGAGAGAGAACATAAAGATGGGTGGGAGGGGAAGTAACAATGCTATATGAGTAATGAGTAATTGTGGGAGAAGAAACATGATAAAAATATACTGTATAAAATTCTTTTAAATAAAAGAGGGGGAAAAACCCCAACATATTTTCTCCTTTACAAACAACTAATGAAAGTGTATCATTGTTGCCCAGTGGCTCCAAGCTAGAGATTGTTAACCTTAATTATACTCTGGATTTTAGTTAGCCACCCCTGTATTGGATATGCAATAGAAGAGCTGTAACAAAGTTCTGCATCTGGCAAAGACAGCCTGCATACAGACACTCCTTGGCAGTAGGAATACAGAATGAAAGCAAGTCACTTCCAAAGTCTCTGTGACCCAAATTATAATGGGAGCAGATTATAAAAATATGAGACAGTTCTCTCTCATCTTTTCTTCTTCCTCCACATCTTCATATACAATATGCAGTAACCACGGAAATAGGGAAAGTACAAAGGAGCCAAAGGCAGTGGTAGGGGACTGAGCTTGAGATAGGACTAGGAAGATATAGGAAATGCGATGTAGGGGTGGGGAGAAGCAGGGAATAAAGTCAGGGAAGGCGAGGTGATCAACGCAGAAGGGGAAAGAAAGAGGAAGAACAAATCACAACAATGATATTAATGATATTATTTTATATTTACCTAAAATTATTCAAAACTCATGCATGTGTGTATGTTGTGTGTGTGTGTGTGTGTGTGTGTGTGTGTGTGCACGTGCGCATGTGCATACATGCACAAGTACAAACTTTAAAGGAAACTATTCCACCTAAACTGACAAAGTTCCCTCAAGAGATTGAATGATGTTGAAAAACCCCAGTGCTAGTCAAGAGAAGCTTTCTTTGGAATTGTTGGTCAAGGTTTTCCAACTGACTCCCAAAATAAACTATTGAATTATTTGGTCGCCTCTCAGAGGTAGACAGTAACTATTGCTGAATACACTGCAATCCTGGGACATAAAGCTCAGATAATTTGAGCTGGATGTAATTGGAAAGTTTCATTTCTGTGACCTAGCTTCCACGAAAAAGAAAATACTTTTGGAGTCCTTCCTAGCTTTGAAATCTATGAATCACAACAGTGGCCAGCATGGAAGGAAACTTCTATATAGGTGCAGTGGTGGCACACGAATGTTAGTGGGAACCAACAGCTATGTATTTGGACCTAATTCTCCTTTGATAGAAGAAACATATGACTGGTTCAAGAAACCTAGCCAACTACACTGGGGCTAGTGAAGTCAGGGACATTAAGAAAAGAATCAACATTTGCCATTTTGCTGGAGCACAAAATCTTAACTACCTCCCAAATCTTATTATTGTATCTATAGATAAGTTTGGCTCCCACCCTCATCAAAGACTCTCTTATCAGTGATTGAGACTATCATAGAAATTCACAACTGGAGATCAAAAACTATTGGGGACCTGAGCCCCAAAGAATATATCTGTATCACAGCTTCTGCACTTATGGTTCAGAGAACATCATGGAAGAGTGGATACAATATTGTAAAAGTCAGAACTCCAGGAGGTTAATGTGAAGTATAAATTCTTACAAATGGCTACACATATAAGACCAAATCAATGGCAATATCCTAGATCATCTAACATGGCAAAGGAAACAGGTCATGGTGACTCAACCCTACAAAAACAACTACCTATACACATGTAATGATTGTAAGAATGGGATAAAACAGCCTTTCTCAGGGATGAGCCCCTTATCAGTTATTTATTCAAAGTAGTCAGACCTGAAACCTTAAACACAAAAACAATGAAAATGGCTACAACGAATTGTGTTTATAAACTAGTGCTTACAAATATACGTATGTATTATGAAATAAAAGAGATTTTTGTTTTGAGATTGGACATGGGATCGGTGAGAAAAAGTGAAGCTTGAGAAGGTAAAGGTTTGACTATATGAAAGTGAAGAGGGGAAGTTATGTAATTTTATTTTAATTCAAATGTATAAATTAAAAAATATATAATTAGACACACGCTTTATGATTTCGTGCCCAGAGCTGATGAATCATAGTCACCACTTCTCACTTTCTTCCACCAAAGACTTTCCTCTTTCTGTTTTTCTCTCCTATTAATTTTAATGCATACACATATTCTATCTATCTATCTATCTATCTATCTATCTATCTATCTATCCACATAGTTATTAAAGTTCGAATTTGGGTCATCAGGCTCTGTAAGCATCTTTACCTTCTGTGCTATTTCACCTGCCTGCTCCAGAGTATTTTGCTTTTAATTTGAGTACAGAAAAACAATTAAATACAATCCTTTGATTTCATTATATATATATATACATCTCCATACACATATATGTATATATTTAAGATGCTTAGTATACTTTTTAAAATAAATCATGAAGTGGGAGTGAATGGGTGGATGGGTTGGGGAACACCCTCATAGAAACAGGGAGAGGGAATATGATGGGAAGTTCCAGAGGGGAAACCAAGAAAGGGATAACATTTGAAATGTAAATACATAAATATATGATAAGCATTTTATTCTTTATTGTTATTTACTTATAATTAATGCAATAGAAATCAGTACATATTATGTAGCCATTGGCTGTCTGTCTCTAGTTACTTATAGTCCCGGACTGGAAAAAGCTGGAAGAAGAATACTTTACACAGAGTAACATGAAAACATAACTTCAGTGTGTAGAGATAAGGTTTTATTGGAACACAGTCACACTCAGAAATTTACATATTGACTTTTTGGCTAATGCATTCCTTAAACAGCACATTCAGACACTTCATAATATTTTTTAATGTCCACATATATAACAAAAACTACTTGGCCTTTATAGTGATATTTTTGATGATACTTACACTAACTCCTGTCTAATAAATTCATTGAGATGTTCCAATTTTCAAATACTTTCAATACAAATTTTGAGAATGGAATCCAGCCACAGTGACTGAACACAGCAAGTACAAAATTAGCTATAAAAGTTAAATGCAGCAGGTCTTAAACTGACCTGCTCACTTGAAAAGTTTAATTTACATTCAAAGACAAAGCTTACCCCCAAATTGACATCAAATTTTGGAGATAATTAAATCTTCATTCATTTGAGCAAATTCAGCTGCCCAGCAAAGGGGTTGTTTACAAACTGGCAGGACTCCAGAGATCTTTTGGAATCCGAAAGTTTTTAACAGTAGAGGAGGGCAACTTGAGAAACAAGGTTGCAAACACACTCACTCCAGAGTGTGAATGTCTGTGGCAATTCCACGTTCTGTATTGAAATGATATCTGTCCAATTAGAAATTAGGGATGTAGGTATGAAATAGCATGTGAAACAATAAACAGTACCTAGATTCAGACACCTCAATCCTAAATGTTTTCTTTTCTCTAAAAACCAAAATCCCGTCAATTGAAATCCTTGTAATTTTGAGACAAAATAGCTCTTACTGAACAGCAGCTCTCATTTTGAATGTAGAAAATGGAGACCTTATTCAATAGCTTTCTAATGGGCCCTGAAAAATAATTCCCTTTGGATTACCATACCCATTGCATTAGACATATTTTTTTTGAAATTAGTTACTCTTAACTTCAAATTCTTCTTCCTTTATGAAAAGAAATGTAGATGGATCCCCACCAGGGAATCTGAGTCCTACAGAAATTGCCCAAAGACCAAGTTAAAAATAAAGATAACAGAGGATGAGAAATTAAACATTGGCACTGCGAATCTGATCTGCCTCATCTGAGGATGACTGTCATATATTTCACAACTAAGTTGTCTTTCAGTAAACCACAGGTTTTGCCTAGTAGAGGACGTGCCATAAGGAGTAAGGACAACCAGCATTGCTGCTGCAAGTACACCATGCAAAAGGAATTCTTTCCTCGCCAGAAAATTCAGTATGTCATATGTAGATGACACCCTGAAGAACAAGACTGAACAAGGACTCTGTGAGGACAGAAACCCATGTGCACCTGCACATTGGCTTGAATTCACATCCATCAGAAGTTTAAAGCACTGACTGTTCTTGGGGTAGCATAATTGAAAAGCAAGTCTGTGGCAAAACTCTGCTAATTAAAGTTGAATTCTACTATTATCCCAATTGCCTTCTGGGGCTCTGCATGTAATGGGGTACTCTCTACATTAGCAATACCTCTCTTTCTCTGACCTTGTCTGGGGAGTTCTAAGCCTCCACACATGACTCTATCTGAGGGATGTCACATAGCTTCCACTAGATTACAGGATAAATTTCTTCTGAATAAACCTCTTAAGCCAGCACCTGAGATTCCTGTAATGCTTTCCCATGCTAATGAGTCATTCTGGGTATTCTAAATCCAAAGCCAATGACTTTTGCCCATCCTGGATATTTTTACTCTCATATATATATATATATATATATATATATATATATATATATATATATATATATATATATATATATCTGATCTACCTCCCTGATTGCAGGTCTCAGTACAGTCATTTACTATAAGTACTTAGAAGGCTCCTGAATTCCCAGTTCTATGTCTCTGCTCCCACTGCCCTCATGGACCATATGGTCAACGAGCTATGAGAATAGGAAGAATCAAAGATGGTGCTCAATGTGGGTTACAGGACAAGGTGAGATTTGTGAGTACCTCTCAAACACTGGAGGGTAGCAGCATCTTGCCAGAACATTCCACTCTGAGAATAATTCTGCTCTTTCCCTTTCTTTGATATAAGTTTAGTTTGTGCCTTTGTGTAGGGCTGGGAACAGTTTATGTAATCACTGACACTTCTTGGTCGGGGCTACTCCCAAATATTAGATGCAGGTTCCCCTACCTTTTTCCAGACTTTGATAGCCTGATTGCGTTAGGCAATGACCTGACCTTTTAAACTCTGACCACAATCTCATGGTGCAACAGCCATATAAAAGTCAAAAAGACAACTGCAAGTTTTGTAATGTGCTGTAGAAGTGGTGTTCAGTGGGGCACACCAATTCTCCTCGGCAAAAGAACATTGACCTTTGTTTTAGCCACCCTTCCTCCTCCTTCTATTATGGGGAATTCAACATCACACCAGAGGGATTTCCAAATGTGTTCCCTTTGAACCTCACTTAAATCAAGAGGACATAAGATTTAGAGGCTCTAGAATTCTGGAATGAAATGCTTCAATTTACACCATGGGTCCTGTGGTCAGATATTTATGATCCAGACATCTGGACCTGAGTTGCCTGCCTGGCTCATAAGAAGGAAGCTCAGGAAGGGAGGCTGTGTTTTGTCCCTGTCTTTCCTCCCTGTGGTCGAAGCCATTAGGGAGTAGATTAGAGAAAAACCGAAGCCTCAAAATGACTCCTTAGAGAAAAAAAAATACACAAGGACAAAGGAAAACACTCAAATAAGGAGGAAGACCCTGGTGATTGTTCAGTAGCTGATTTAGCTGCTTTGGGATAGGGGGTTAGCAGAGGGTAAACAGGGAAAGGGAATAACATTTGAAATGTAAATAAATAAAATATGCAACAAAAGTTTTACAAAAGAGAAAAAAAGACTAAAAAAATCACAAATTCTTAACTAAAGCAAATCTAAATTCTGAAAAGAATGAAAAGAAAAAGACAAAATGTTAGAGACGCAGCTACTTAGAGAAGTTACTTTTTTTTTTTTCCGGAGCTGGGGACAGAACCCAGGGCCTTGCGCTTGCTAGGCAAGTGCTCTACCACTGAGCTAAATCCCCAACCCAAGAAGTTACTTCTTATCCTCCAATACTGTCCTCCCTCTTTCCTCCCCTTCCACCCTTATAGTCTTCATTAGCTAAAAAGAACAGAGACCCAAAAATTAAGGCCAATTTTTCTGAAGACACCCAGACAAACCCTCCCCCAATTAGGAATGGTCATGCACCAATACCCATGGCCATTAAGCCCAGAGATGCTCTGAACAATTTTCCCCAACCATCTATAAACCCTCTCCCACCCTCAGCACCACCACCCATGGCCACTGTGCAGCTCTGTAGCTTAGAGACCTGGGAACTATTATCCCCACCTGTCTCAGCCTCTATGGCCTTTGGCCCCAGGACCTCTACCCATAGGGACCTTCCCTTTAATCAACATCTAAGAAGGCAATACCTGCAGGCCTGGTATTCTCTTCCAGCAACAGACTTAAAAGAACTATGCCAAGCTGTCTGAAAAGATGGAATTCATGCCCTGTGAAACAAATCTATTTTAGAAGGTTTCAATAGGAACCTTTTAATTGCCAAGATTGGACAGATATATGCCCATCTTCTTCCCCTAGCCCTCTATTCCTACAATGGGAGACGCTTTATATAGGTGAATCAAATGTAGGATAAGAAAAATGAAATATACAATTGACAGAAAGGGCTACAGTAGGAAAAGCTCCCAGCATAATTAATAAACCGGAATTTTGACCAACTGTTTGGCCAGAGTAATTTCTCCACAGGGATTCAGCAGGCTTTACTCCCTGTTGGCTGCTTTGAACAGGTTTGTTTATGTGCACTCCAGGCCTGAGACCATCTAACTCCCTTGTCCACAGGACTTGTACAAACCTCCCCACTGACCCTCCTAAAACAAAGACCAACTGAAACCCTCCGTATTTTATATTGAGGGTACAAGCTAGTTTACACAGAAAAATAACAGACCCTGAAGCCAAGAAATGTTCCTAAACAATCTTATCTGGGAAGGGATGACAGGCAGGTATGCCAGGGAGTAAAAAATTAACATTACAACAAATGGATTATGGCTACCAGACATTAGGCTACCTCTTATCAGGCCTCTTCCCTTGCACAAGCCTTTGCGGCTGTAACACAAGACGGTTTTTAATGTGGACAAACTAGACATAGGAAGGGAGACTGCACAAAAACGTGACCCAACTACCTATAAACCTATCTGTCGCCAATGCAAAAAAAATGATTTTCATTGAGAAAAAGATTGCAAATCCAAACAATATAAAGAAGGCAAACCTCTGTCACTCCTTGCGAGGAGGCAGTCAGTCACACCAAATAAGAGGGAAACACCCACAAATCCACTGAGTCATGAACATATTAGAAAAAGCTCATGCTAAGCTCTCAATGAAAATTGACCATAAAATTATTAAATGCCTGAAAGACACAGGATCATATAAGAGGATCCTAATACAAGCTAAAGTTGCCCACATTGGCCCTCTGACCTGGTTCTCAACTGACAGGAATAGGCAGTCTCTCCCAAGCATGTATTACCCAACATTTTTATAAATGGGGAGACCTGGATGGAGCAAATGGGGCGATCAGACCACTAGGCCACCACCAACTTGCTGGATGGAGATGGATATCTTAGAATATTTAAATGTGGTCCTTGCTAGTAAAGAATAGGAAGAAGGCCTCCAAATAGAAAAAATATCAAGATGAAGTGAAACCCCAAATCTAATGGCCACCCTGCTTGGGATGGATGGGTTGAATAGAACCCTCTAAATAGGAAGAAATTAATACTCTTACAACAATTACCTAAACATCAATTATACATGACACATTTCCATCCCTCAAGAAGCCCCTTGACAATGACAAACCTGGTCTCTGTAATTAAAAAAAAAAAAAAAGACCTGGAGATTCCTCCTGGATTTAAGGGAAATGAACAAAACCATGAAAGTTTGGGGTTCACCTCAACATGGCCTGCCCCTTTCCTTGCCATACCTGTAAACACTCTAATATTGGTATTAGACATTAAAGATTGTTTCTTTTCAATACCACTCAATGAACAAAGCAAATACTTTGATTTCTTGGTACCTAAAATCAATAACTCAGATCCAGCCAATAGATTTGAATGGATCACACTCTCCCTAGGCATGGCTATCAGTTTAATGATTTGCCCCAAAGCAGTAGCCCATGCATTAAAACCCCTTATTTAAACAAGTCTCCATATATACTGTTACATGGATGACCTATTAATGTGGAAAGATAAAAAACAGGATGGAAAACTACCCCTAGAATACCCTAAACAACAAGCCACAAAGGTCCTAAAAGATAAAGGCTTTACTATAGTAGAAAATTCGATCCGACTCTTTCTTCCTATCACATTCCTAGAGAACAAAACTACCAAAATCTAACCAACTAAAACTGATTATAGACTTCCCTAGTCCTTTAACCTCAAATGCCCTTCAAAGTTTCTTAAGCATAGGCCTTGACTCCCCATACCAAGCAGGCGATTCCAGGCTTAATTTGACTGAAGGATGACAGAGACCTCTCCTCTCCTGCTCGCTGACAGCAGCAGCCAAGGAAGCCCTTTGCTCTATTAATCACAACATTAAAAATACCTCCCTGGCCCTCTGTGATCCACTGCAGCCAATTCACATCTTTATATTTAATTCCTGTTCCAAAGTAGTTGGGGCCTTATGTACCAAACTTAAGGAATCCTGGAGTGGCTCCATACGCCTCTAGGGAAATAACTTCAACTATTATTAACTGAAGTCAATGTCCTATCCACATGATAAGGAATGGAAGAGAGCATTCCTTACAGAACATAGACAAGGCATCTAATGTGATCATTTTGTTCTCCCTCCTTCCCCATCCCAAACATCCAATTACTCCTAAGGAACCACATCTCTTTTGCTAATAGCCTCATTGGCTTCTTAGGACAGATGGACAAACATTACCCCAAGGACAAATTAACAACCATACCACTCTAGAGATGGCTTCTTCCTCTTCTATTCTCCCGATGCACCATCACAAGCTTTCCGCCCTACATTTTACAGATGGGGTCAATAAGGACCTGCCTATATAATTTGTAGAGAAAGTGATAAATCTGACTCACATGTTTCCCCCTCTCTCAGACAAATCTCTCCAATATAAAGAACTGTATGGCATCTTCCAGGTCTTAACACATCTAAAGGAACCATTTATCTATATTCAGCATTTATGCAGTTAAACTATTCCCCTGCCTAACTCATTCCTATGTCAAACTTGATGGTTACTCAATCAATAAAAAACAATTATTTCAATGATAAGAATCATAAAGGATGAATATAAATTGATTAGAACAAGTATTGGAATACCTACATATGTATTTACCCTTATTTTGATGGAGGAGCTTGAATTATTTTATGAATATATCAGTCAATGTCTGTGTATACTGATGTATAGTTCAGTATTTATGTATGTATCCAAAATAAACACATATACTTACATGAATTATTCAATCAAGAAACTTAGGAGTTTGTTATATTTGTTTTCACCATCATTTTAAAGAGGACTTCAAGTATTCAATTTTAGTCCTAATTTATGAGGTTAAACATTGTGTATGAAGGTAAATTATGTCCATTGTTATATCTTTTCTGTTTCATTTCCCTGGCAATTCTATATATTGTTGTGTGTTTATTAGTGAGGTTTACTTTTATACATGATTATTTATTTAAAAGCCCTAAATTGTAGTAAAAAGGCAGGATATATATGATAAGTTTATTTTTTTAAACTTTGCATTTACAGAACATGTTGTTAGCAGGTATGAGTGTATGGGTTTGTGCATGTGTGTGTGTATATGTGTGTGTGTATGTGTGTGTGTGTGTATTTGTGTGTGTATGTGTGTGTGTGTGAGTGTTTGGTGTGTGTGTGTGTGTCTGTGTATGTAATGTGTGTGTGTGTGTGTGTGTGTGTGTGTGTGTGTGTGTGTGTTGATATAGCTCCAACTTAGGCTTCTTATAAGCTATAGAGTTTCCCCACAATTAAACTATATCCTCAACAATAAGGGGTACTTTTCTTTTTTAAAAAAATATATGCTCCATATTTACCTAGTCATTTGTTCTAATATGACACAAAATTTAATCCTTACATTAGGAATGGTAGTACCATTTTGGGCTTTTCTCAGCACATAAGTACTGTTAAAATTTTTATTTAAAAATAAATATTTAAAAAATACTACACTATTGTAAATTATTTAAAAACCCTTCTGTTTCTGAATTTATTGTCTTTTCTGAGTTGCTGCACCATTTATATTTTCTTATTTTTGTGTGATATAGCCATTGGGTTATTATTTATTCCATTTGACCATTTAAATATTTATGCTTCTGTCAATAACAACTTGCCTTAGCATGGAACCAATTGAGCTCAATTTCTATTTTGACACCCAGAGACCTTGCTCACTCACTTCCTTAACCTACCATTTTCAAGATTAAGGTTGATGGTAGGACTGATTTATGCGTGCAGTGGTCTGGCTGTCAACATTTTTACAAAAAAAAAAATATAGATTGTTTTCAAACTTTAAGAGGAACAAGTTTACCAGTTGATTCAATGTAATTTTCATTCTGAAAAAAAAAAAACCTTACATTATCCAATTATTTTGTTGATTGTTTGCATTTCATAAAGCAAATGATGGCATATCAGCTCACTTAACTCATGAACAAGAATTTATAATTTGTATTGTTTTGGTATCACTAGCTTTGTGGAGAATATTGACAATATGCATGTTGGGCTTCCATAGAATATTCCAAATGGTCATTTTATCTTTACAAACCTAATTAACTTATATTTTTCTAAGTTGTTTAATTTCATTTTTGAATAAGTGCTCAACTTGCATAAATTATCTAGAAGGTTGAATTCTTCTATTCTATTCTCTGTCTAGGCTATCTTTACAATATGCTTAATTTTTTATAAATTTTATTTCTATCATTTTTGCAGTTTATATCACTCTTTTGTGATAAGAGTACTTTTTTTTTGAGGATTCCTGAGAGAAATTAGTTTCAACTTTTAATAGATGCAGATATACCTGATCCTGATATTTACGAATAAAGCTAAAGAAAGCAAAAAGAGTAGTCATGATTGGAATTGATTTTATCCATCTCCCTGATTATGTGGATAGCTTTTAATGTTTCTTCAAAGATATTTCACTTAGGAGCCTCAGAATTGATCATTTATATTTGTATTCAATAATCTTACTTGGATTGGCTTGGAAGAAGAGAATAAATGAGACTGAAAAGATTACTAATATGCAGGGAAATTGTATCCTAAAGAAATTATCTCTGGTCCTATCTAAACTGCATGAAAATACTATAGTTCACACCAATTCTAGTGCCTTCCTACTGGATTGCGAGGGTCTTCTGATTATGCTAGCAGCTTCTTCAGCACTTTGTAGTAATTTTCTCAGAATCAAGTATGTGTCCTTGGTCTGAAGTTCTTTCTATTTGGGTGTTTCAAGCACATAGAATTTACAGATGGTATGCACAGCAACAGAATTGATTTCACATTTATTTCCCTCAAAGCAAAGGAAAAAGCAAGTTATCTAGCCATTGCCTTGAGTACTTAATATCAAATCCTTATCATTTACTCCTGTTGATTAACAGGAACATTCCAGGGCTAAAAATTATATCTCTCTTTCCTGTGGTTATTCCCCTTTTAATTCATACTTTTTATTGTATGAATCTGCCACCACATAAACGTATGTAAGCAAACTTGTCTGTATTTTATAAATGTAAAATATAATAAAATTTTATAATGTAAATATAATAAATAAAGTAAAGTAATAAAAACCAGTGGGAACTATTTTCTATAAAAATGAAGCACATAAATAGCAGTCACAACTTATTCATTTTTCTGCCATCTTTTAAGAAATATATTACGTTAGATTTTCATAGTACCAAAACTGTGTTAATCCTATTTCAGAGACATAATATTTCCCGATGTAGATAGACAATATGTGAACCTACAATGTCAAATAGGCACAGAATAGAAAGCTAGTTTTGCTTAGTAGATCATGTTTCATATGTGAAGCATTATTCCCAGTCTTTTACATTATTATCTTGCTTGGAAATTATTAGTAACAGAGGGACCCAATCACACATTCTATTTGAAAGAAATTTGTATCCAGGTACCTCTTTCCACTCAGTGCTAATATAAAGAGTGCATATTCAAACATTGTTTCAGAAAGCTAGGAATCATACATAACCCTGTGATTTATTTAAAATAAATGAGATTTATTTTTCTTTTACAAAGCCATCAAGCTTCACATGCATTTTATTATATTTTCAGAAAGTAAAGAAGCAATAACCTATTATACAAATGTTACATATAGTATTTGTTCTTTATGTGATAGGGATGAATACATTTCCGAGTAGGGTTTGCATATAATTGTCAAGCTACAATTTTTGATAGAGAACTACGTTTGGAACAGTAATAAAATAGACTGTAAGTCTAGTAGATTTGGGAGAGGTCACATTTTATCTCAATTTGGTTACAAGTGTTTGTGTTTGCATCTTTGGAAGGAGAACCTCTGTTCAGTGTAGTCTTTAATATGCACAGTGCAGATCAGTGCATTATCACAGTTGAGAGAATTAAAAATGTGCACATCAA